>NC_142983.1:602857-904285 GCF_061535395.1 Colias eurytheme
AAATCCAAAGAAGAATTACTTGGCTTCTGTATAGAATATACGAAAGTAGGTTTTAATATAAGCTATAGGTACATTCATCATCATCATCATCACTTTCAGCCTACACTTGTCCACTGCTGGACATAGGCCTCAGTCATGGCACGCCACTGAGCCCGGTCGTTTGCTCGTTGTCGCCAGTTTTGACCAACCCTGCGGATGTCGTCACTCCACCGTGTAGCAGGGCGTCCTACGCTACGTTTACCGAGCCGCGGTACATTCATACTTCCGATGATATTATTGGTCAAGCTAATTCAGTAAATAACACACAAATAAAATATTTATTTTGTATATTGATGTTTTCTTTGACTGTTATGATTATATCGACCCTTTTATTTTATCATTAAAAATAAATCTTTAGGGATGCCATTTGCTACATAATATCTCCCCTCAAATAATGAATAATAAATGACCTCTGAACAATTTGTCCACATTATGGTAGATAAACATTAACGAAATTGTATTTGGAGTGCATACACTTCAGCCCGCGACTTCACTCGAATAATTATGACTATATATTATATTTAAGTTTGTAACGTAAAGAAATTAATAAAAAATAGAGATAAAGTAGAGCTTAAACAACATAGGAAGCTTTTCATTGCAAAAAATATAAAATGTATATTTGAAACCCAAGATAATAATATGAAAAAACTAGTGTAGTATAATAAAATACTAAGTAAAATAAACACAATAATACAGTGACTAAAATACTTTAAAATTTAAACATTTAATCCGATAAATCAATAAAGATCAAATACTTAATTACTACATTGCTACTAGCTTCATACATCTGTATAAATTTATAAAGAATATAAAAAAATCGATCAGGAGGCGGGACTCGAACCCGCATCCTTTCGCGCCATTCCGGGGCGGATGCCTGACCAACTCAGTCACTCGTGACCCGCCAGAGCAATCGAATTTATTCTATTCTTTCAATTTTATGTGTGCGTGGTGTGTCTCTTAGACACATAAAACCGAAAGAAGAAAACCAAAATATCAATTTCATACATCTGATCATATTTCCTGATACCAGTTTCATACAGTCGTAACACAATAGTACACACTTTTCCATTCAAAGTCGAAGACAGGCACTTGGCACAAAAGACAGACAGACAGACACGACGTCGGAAAAAATACCCTCCATGAGGTCTGCCAAAACTGTATTTTATAAGGACTGGTGCACATAACGTCCGCTCCTGTAGCTGTCGACTACATGCAGTTTTTAATCAGAGGTAGGGTGACCATTTGATGGATTTTGGGGGATAAGTTTGTTGAATTATTTTGATGTGACTGTTGCTTTTGTTGATATAATAGATAGGGGCTTGCTTATAATCGAGTAGGTATATCTTGATCCTCTAATTTCATGAAAAATATATGAACAAAAAAAAAGTGTGTGCGTGTAACCTTTACGCGCGATTGAAGTAAAACTTCTTTGGCGTTGACGACATATATCACTGAAATGATTAAATATTAACTTAAATAAATAAATATTATATTATAATTTAATTATATTTATTATTCATGTGCTTTACAAAGATTATTTAAATGTTATATTAATATGTATTATTCATTCGAAACAGGTAATTGAATGTCATCATAATTTCTTACGTACGAAATTATAGGTTTGTGGTAACTATAATGTGAAACATAAATTTTACTCTCTAAATTTGCTACTTTTCTTGAAAATACAGCATCTATCGTTGTACCGAAACGCGTTGTTGAATGAAGTCGAGAAGTATTCATAGATAAATCAAATTTTTCTTCTAAAAAATCAATTAACGGCTGAGATTCCTGAGAGTGAAAATTAACATTAAAATCTCCAGTTAGAATCATCGGTAATTCATGATAATTACTATTTAAAAGTCGAGAACCTTCAATTGTGAAGTGAAGTAATTGCTGATGAATAAATTTTATGATATTTGTCAGGCTAGTATTTGTAGAAATATAAATAACAACGATAATCACAGGTTGGTCATTCGTATTAACACATCGAACCAAGGCGATGTCACCAATTTGTGAAACCTCATCGGAAATTTGTGATAATATAGTTGGTGAAATATTTTGAATTGGTGTTACATTGTTCAGTGTATCTGTAGATGAATGATATACAGCTACTCCACCAGCAGTTGAGTTGGGTCGTTTGTATTGGGTAACGCAATAAAAAATTTCAATAAGAATTTGTTCGTCATTTTTCATCCAAGTTTCGGAAAATAACAGCAATGTGGACCTTTTTAATACTTTATCATTCAGATCAGAAACATGAGCACGTAAACTTTGGCAGTTGAAGGAAAATAGTGTAATGTTACTCTCATTTACAAGGTTATATAATTCTTCCTGTTGTGTTATTAGGCGAGAATTTGAAAGTCTTTCAAATTCACACTGTAAATCAACTATTCCCCCTGGACGCTTTCTTCCATGATAAAATTTGTTGTCATCGGTGTTTGAGACAATGAACAATCCATTTATATCAGTTACTCGTGATAATGCTACATATAACAGCTGCTGACTGTGACTTTTATTGTATTCATAAACGATTTGATCAAAAGTACCACCTTGAGACTTATGTATTGTAAGCGCACAAACAGATACTAATGGAAAGTGATTTCTCTTTGCAAATATTGTCTTATTTCTATTCATTGGTACAGATGACGATCTTCGTAAAATTGGGACTGCTGTTCTACTAATGTTTAGAGTTTGAATATGATGGGCAGCTTTTTTCCTAATTTTCTCTCCTATCTTACCAGGAAACTCAAGCCATAAGCGTATGATGTTATCACTGTCATCACGTTCAATATACACTAACTTTCCAACACAACCGTTGGCTAAGCCATCAGATACATCAATATTGGTTGTAATAATGTAAAATTTGTTAAGAACTAATATGATTTCATAAGGCGATCCTCCTGTATCAATAACTGACATTTTATGAAATTGTTGGCGTACATATGCTTCTTGTTCAACTGAATGACAACCTATATACATATCTGTTGCTATGGATACTACTTTGTCTTCAGCAATATTTAAAATAGATTGATTATAATCCGCAACATGTTTATTTTTATTTTTAATTTACTAATTTTAAAAGTAATAAATAAACAAGTATATTAAGAGATTTTCAAAAAATTTTGCAATTTAAAATAATGTTTTTAAAACTGTTGAATTTTTCATTCACTTTGCTATTCACAATTGATCCGTTTGAAAATTTGAAAATAAATAATCCTAATTGATTATGATATTTGCCACTAGCTGGCGTATAAGTCAAGAAGCGTGTAGTATATGACATATACTTACAACCAATCAGAATTATTATTTTTAAATGGCGGAAACTACACAGCGTTACTTCCGTCAGAAAAAAAATCTGAGTTACTCCCTTGTCGCGCCTAAAGAAGTTTTACTTCAAAAAGCTCTATCTTCCATATTACATTTCCGTAACTGAAACTTTGAATATATGTATATCATTATGGATATAATTAGATGCTCTTGATAAAAGCTATTAATACACAATTTCAACGAGCACACAATAAGCAAGTAGGTGTAGCAAACACGATAGCAATTATAAATATTTATTTTGACATCAATAAAATTTATTTATCTCATCTATAAAATATCCTACAATAATATAAATTATTGTTATTCTACCGCTACCGCGCCGACTATAATGAGTCGAACGCAGTTAAATCGTTGTGTGTGTGCGTGCGTGCGTGTGTGTGTGTGAGTGCCAATAGAATAACACTTTGTGTAATATTATGTGTAGAGGAAATTGGTAACAATGATTTTATGGAATAGACAATTGAGATTTATTACGATGTGATTTATTGTAACATAGAAGTTTCGAGAAACATCATATCAGTTCGGTTTACTGTATTAAAAATTCAAGTGTATTGAATAGGGCTAGTAAATTGAATATAAAAGTACCTATATTATTATTAGAAATCGTAAAAAGTTTGTATTTTTGGTATAGGTACATAATTTATTCTATATGACTCAAAATAGATTTAAAAGTTAAAGAGTTTATAGTTGATTTTATTTCATTGATTAAAATATTATTTCCCTTGATGCGGTATGAGCAGAAAACCACATAATATTTAAGTAATTATTATCCATAAGCAGTAATAAATATACTATTACGAATCCTCAAGTCCAATATCTTTCGATTAAAATGAAACTTGTACTACTTAGAAAGCATGAAGTAATAGTACTTCGTATTTATATTATGCATTCGGAAGAATTTCCTTTACGTCCCCAAGGAACTGAATCCACGATCCTGTGAATCTAATGCTAATACAATGATCACAACGAGGTTTGTTTGTTTGTTTGTTATAAAAAATACAGGAAAAGCAAAATTAAAACGTTATGTGGATTCTCTAGGAAATATATTGTATTCATATCCACTTCGTTGTGATTTATAAGATGTGTGTACTCAATTCAAACTTAAATAACAACTCGAACTCAAATTAAGGCTACATTAAAATATAGTTATTGAATTCGTCATCATATTAAATACGGACTGACCGGTTGGCTTGGTTGGTAGTGGCCCTGCCTTACAAGCCAGAGGTCGTGGGTTCGATTCCCACCCGGGGCAAATATTTGTGTGATGAACATAGTGTTTGCTCTGTGTCTGGGTGTTACATAATATCTATACATATAATACCCCAGCCACACGACTCGACGAGTGGTATGGGAAGTGACGAGGGAAGTAGGCAGGGACGTAGTGTGGCCACGTTACTCGTCATGCCACTCGTCGTGCTCATCGTCCTGCTCACTGCTCCCTATTTTGTCGGCTTTTGCGCGCGAGTCAAAGGACCGGCAATACGAGTGCGAATTAGGGATGGGCGTCATGGAATCAACGGACTAGTTAAATTAACCGTCTATATGTACACTCAACGATTCGACTATTCCATCGCTCACCAATGCACTAGTTGAATTATTCAACGGCTAAACAGTCATATTGATAAGATTAAATTCTTTTCTTTAAAGTTTAAAAAAAAAATATTGTTGGTTTACAAGACCAATATTTTGAATTTAAAGTTTAAACTATAAAAACAAACGATAATAAGTTTTTTTAGTAATACCATAGGTAATACATACTTTTTTTAGGGAGTATAATTTTTGTAAGAAAGCATAAACATTTATTAATTGTTATTTATAATAATAGTTATTTATTTTACACATGAACTAGTCGAAGATTTTAACTAGTTGATTAACGATCTAGTCTCGTTGATGAAAAATACGTCGACGACCCATCCCTAGTGAAGAGCGTCGCGATTAATCGCGCGAGTAGAGCAGTGTGTGGCCAGACGGCAATATCGAGGCGAGCGGCAGCGCGATGAGCAGGACGAGGAGCAGGACGAGTAGCAGGACGAGTAGCATAGTGTGGCTGGGGTATTAGTATTTATTTAAAATTATATATTATGTATGTTTATCAGCCATCTGGTTTCCATAACACAAGCGAAAGCTTAGTATGGGATCAAATCGTGCCGTGTGTGAAGTGTCCTGAAATATTTATTTATTTATTTATATGAAAACAGTTTCAACACTTTATACATGTATAAGGGAACTAGCTGTGCCCCGCTGTTTTATCCGCATTACTCCGTTCTTGTGCGTGATGATATTATATAATAGCCTATAGCCTTCCTCGGCAAATGGACTATCTAACACCGAAAGGTTTTTTTTTTTTAAATCGGACCATTAGTTCACGCGTGCGTTAAAAAAACAAACTCTTCAGCTTTATAATATTAAGTAAATAAGTATAGAAAGAAAAACTCGAATATTTTCATAGAAAATACAGAAACAAAAATGAAATTTAATCTTATTGTGGTGAAAACGAAGTAAAAATGTTAGCTACCGCGGCTTTTAGGGTTGAATAGGGCATTCATTGTAAGGAGAGCACAATAAAATTTTTAATTTATTTTTTCAACTTAATTAACAATTTAGGAGGCGCTTTTACCGACTGTACTGGCTCTGGATTCATTATTTCTTATTTATTTATTTCATTTTGCACATTGCTACTTAATAAGAGTTAAGTATTTGTCTTTATAAAGTTTCCTTGCTCATGTCTTCCCATCGAATACCTACATAAGTAAAATTTGATAGCCTGCATCAACTATAAAGAGGAATGATTACGTTGTTTGACTATTTCAAATTGAGAAGCTATGCTAGACTTATAAAAATACTAGCGGTCCGCCCCATGTTTAAACTATCCTATCTCTCAAGTTGGATCGAACTGCACATGGTGTCCGAATTTTATTATAATCGGTTAAGTGGTTTAGGAGTCCATTGAGGACAAACATTGTGACACGAGATTTATATATATTCAGATGTAACAATCCAACAGTGTTCTTTTTCTCGTGAAGATTTTTTCTATATTTGGCCAAAAGTAAATATTCGACCACATTGTAGTTATATGACTTATGATACAACTGTACAGGAACAAGTACAATTTGGTTATCTACATCATTAACTATAATCCAAGCATATAACATACATTTTCAACAACGCTATCAACAAAAACTGTCTCCAGTCAAATTACCTGAAGCAATCTCACTGGGTAATTGCGAAAGTCGTTAATTTCTATCGTCGATTGTTCGGAATGAAACCTTTAAAACTTCACCCCCTAATACACACTCTTAGTGCAAAAGCTTTTAGCACTTTCAACTCTGGTTTCGCCTTTTATATATTATATTATGTGCTAAAGGTTTTAGTATATATTTGTGTTGGAAAGTAACAATATGAGTTTATGCGATGACTTTTGTATTACTTATCCAATTTCTAGATGAGTGAATACTGTTTATTACAAATACAATGCAATAGATTTACAATAAATGAATGAAAAATAAAATAAAATCGATGCATAGCACTAAAAAGTCGTGCTATTTTAATGATATGGAAAATCCAATCAAAACATTCCAATTTGATTCGATTTGGAAAAATTTACGAAATGTTTTAAATGGATTCTCATCTAAAATACATTATATAAATAATTACCTAAACAATAGCATTCTATTTTTTAGTCATAATTCTATAAAAAATATACTACATTCACAAGCGGAGATGTTTTTGCTTTACTTCAAACTAGCTGTGCCCTGCGGTTTTACCCGCAGTGCTCCACTCCTGTTGGTCTTAGCGTGATGATAATATATTTATAGCCTATACCTTCCTCGATAAATGGGCTATTTAACACCGAAAGAATTTTTCAAATCGGACCAGTAGTTCCTGAGATTAGCGCGTTCAAACAAACAAACTCTTCAGCTTTATAATATTAGTTAATAGTATTGCACGCCTCATAAGCGAAGCGTTGAGGTGGGTACTACTGTCACTTCGCGCAAAACATCTGATTTTTCAAACTTAAAATGTCTTTATGTATCATACATTGCACTTGTAAGATAATACATACACACACATATTAAGAAAAAACACTATTTTTAACATTCATGATATTTTTGATGTCATTTTTGTTATTTAAACTAGTTAAAAAACAGTTTAAAAAAGTTCTGTCTTGGACGTCCGTGTGTCTGTATGTGCGGAGGATTTTCTTGTTAACACGATAGCGACCGAAATACTTTACTAATCGAGTCTTTTTTTTTCTCTTACGCTTGAGTATGCTCAGGAATAGAACCCTTTCATTTTTCAGGGTCTGATTCGATGTGGTTTAATTGTTATTAAATAAACAAAAATAATAATTAATAAATAATTATTAAAAAAAATACGAGGCGTGCACTTTTGGATTTTCCAAATTATTTTTGTTTTATCCCAGGTTACAAAGCCTAGAGACATTGCTCTACCTTGCTCATTAGCTATTCTTATGTTCTAAACAGTTTTTGTCGATTTTTAATAGCATATTTTGGCTGAAATAAACATTTTTTCCTTTTTTCATGTTAATATAGCCCAAGTGCGAGTAAAACTCATGACACAAAAGGTTCCATACGTATACAAAAAATGTTAACGCAACCAATTTTTGGCCGCGCTAACCGCATTTATTTTTTATAAAATCAATATTTGTTTTTATTTTTCGAGTGTTTTTGATTATTTCAGCGATGAGCACACTGAAAATTCAGATCAAACCTATCAATATTGAATGTTTATACTTTGTAGTGGTTGGCGGCACGTATACCAATTATGATATGGATAAAAAATATACCTAGCTAATGTTAGTCAGTATATTTAAAAACCTTTATAAGCAAAATAAATTTTGAATTTGATTGTTATTAATCAAAAATTTTAATATATATTTTATAATATTAGATAGATAGATAATTATTATTAACCTACACAGAAATTAACACAAATTAATACAGATATAGTATAGTAAAGTTAACATTTTGACCGCCTCCTCGGTACAGTGATTGACGCGTGAGCGTAACACCGATGGGTCCTGGGTCCGATTTCCGGTGGAGACGAAAAAAAAAATGTCTTGGTCTGGTAGGACACAGAAGGCTGATCACCTACTTGTCCCTAAAGAAAATCGATCAGTGAAACAGATGTATAATGCATCTACCCCTTACCCCACTAGGGGACATGGGACTTCACTTATAGTAAAGTAGAGAGAAAAGTTAACTATACTAAAAAAATCAAAAAAATGTTTTTTTTTTCATATTAGCTTTCAAATAATGCAATACTGGCTTTGCTACAACGTTAAAATGTATAGAACATAACAACCGGAAGTTAGCAAGGGGTGCGCACATCAAACTTTCACCCCCTGTATAACCCCTTACAGGAATTCGTTTCATGAAGCCCTAACTAATGCACCTTTTACAATTGATATAAAATATTACCTTTATAAGGGCATAGATTACAAAAGCGGCTGTCTTTCGGTGTAAGCCTCAGTAATTAATATCTCGCTAATAAATTTCGAAATACTCGGCAGTGTCGAGACAATTAATTGTTATTTACTATTGGACCGTTTTGTAATAGAAAAATATAATAGAAAAAGAGTCGTAGAAATTGAAGGTGGTGTGTGTGATGTTTAATGAGTAGAATGAAAATTAAATAATAAATATTCGTATTATTTTTCTCTATAAGCAAAAAATATAATAAAAACACGATATACACAATCTTGGGCTCGTAATTCCCGACACATAAAAATACAATACTTACATACACAGTTTTAACTATGTGTGAAAAACTACACGATACCTTTTAGTAAGTATCCAAAATGACAGACAGTAAACACGCCTATCGATCTCAAACCCCGCAGTGAAATGATCAAAACAAAAGGATGTAATTTCAATCAATCCACTCAACCGTTTTAATTGCGCTTTGCACTGCATCGGTAAAGAAGTGGGCATTGAGAAAAGTTCGGGGTCTATCCGTCTGCGCGGGTCTCCCCCCGCCCGCCCCGCGCACCCCGCCCGCGCTCGCCAGTCGACCCTTACACTTCAACCTTGATGCACGTGTTTTGCGCCCAGAAAATTCCGCCAAACATGCCATTGAAATCATTGTGTGTGCTCTGAGTGTGTGTGTGTGCAGTGTGGATTTTTAACGATGTGCTACACGTAAGTTTGTGTTCATATTACGTAGGTAAGCTAATGTAGACGTCTACGGAATTGCGATCGGTAAAGCTGTAATTTTAACGTTTTGCGGTGAGTGATTTGTGGATGAGTGTTATTTTAGGTATTTATAGAAGTATTACATCTACATAATTATTAGTAATTATAAGGTATAATTAGTTTTAATTATAATAGAGTAGAAAGCGAGGAAAATAATACGCTCGTAGACTGAACGCTACGACAGACGCTACGAGAATTTTTCACTATTCGATGTAAGAAGTTTTCATAACACAAATACCACAGCATTATTAATGATACCTACTACATATTATATAATTTTGGACAAGATTGTAGAGTATGTAGATACTATCTAATTATTCTTACCATACTTCAACATAATAATATATTATGTACATATAATAATATAAACCTATACCATAACCGGTCACAAACTAATAAATACTATAAAAAATCCTGTTGAAATGTTATTATTTTCAGGACATAAAATAAATGGTTAACCGTTAGTTTACTTAAATCGTGAATTCCCAGTGAATCCGGTCAACGATAGACTACACGAATAATTCAAACCCGGATCGTGGATCAAAGAGAGCCATTTGTGTAGTAATAAATGGTAGTACATTTGACCTTTTAACCAAATACCTATTACGTGATATGTCGACAATTTGTGTTTACAATTACAGGGCTTTAACAAATAGGTAACTAATAGTACATGATACTTTAGTGGTGGATGGAGAATGGACTCTACATTGAACAATAATATCAAGATACTGTATTTTAATAAGCATTGGGATTATTATTATCAAATTTAATATATATTCTAATCAATCTGTAAACATGTCTTCATATTACAACTTGATGTCTGAACTATTTGTTTCATTAGTGATATAAATATTGGGAAAAGTATAAACAGTTTGAATAGTAGATAATAAAATATCTCTAATAGCTCTACGATTCATATATTATGCACAATGTGCTTTAATAATATATCGATTTGCGTCTTACAATGAGATTAATAGTGAATTTATGTTAACTTGTTTATTATTTATTTATTTATTTATTTATTTATAACACTTCATTGTACAAAACAATATAGGAAATTTGGTACAAATTAGTGAGATACAAAAATTTTGCACAATAGGCGGCTTTATTGCTACACAGCAATCTCTGCCAGGCAACCTGGATATTATTGGATATTAGACAACAGAAGCATAAAAAAACTTCAACTATAGCGATGTTACGCAACCAGGTTAAGAGGAATATCTTACAATTACATTGTAATACAATAATAACTATTATTATAATAGTAACTATTGATATATTACCCAAATACCTCGCCTTGGTAATCCCGGGTTGATTTAACGATGTCAATTACTGAAGGTTTTGTGAACGATTGTCCCTTAAATTAAATCATTTATTATCTTATAGGATTACATTTTGTGTTTCAGTAGATTTATAATTATATACTCAAATACTGAACGCAAGACTGAACACTGAATTGACTACTTATGAACCAAGATTTATACTACTTTTACGGCACAGGTACAAAAATGACATTGATGAAAGTTTTCCAGTATCAGATTAATATTTTATTCTACATTCACCCGCGTGGCTCCGCTCCGTTTGATCTTAGT
Source organism: Colias eurytheme (assembly GCF_061535395.1). Lineage (NCBI taxonomy): Eukaryota > Metazoa > Arthropoda > Insecta > Lepidoptera > Pieridae > Colias > Colias eurytheme. The sequence goes on from NC_142983.1 coordinate 614,031, forward strand.
GTGACGATATTATATATCTATACTAATATTATAAAGCTGAAGAGTTTGATTGTTTGCTTGTTTGAACGCGGTTATCTCAGAAACTACTGGTCCGATTTAAAAATTCTTTCGTTGTTAGATAGCCCATTTATCGAGGAAGGCTATAGGCTATATATCATCACGCTAGCGCTAAGACCAACAGGAGCGGAGCCACGCGGGTGAAACCGCGAAGCGCAGATAGTAATTAATTTAAGGTGAAATCCAAACACTAACTCACCCTGAATAAACTTGAAAATGGAATAAACGAGGGATCGTTTATAATCGTAAAAATATAAATACGGTATTCATTAAGCAACGCAAAAATGGCGCACACAATACATTTTTTATGCTTTTTAAAGTGGATTTTCCAAATGCTATTTTACGCATTCTTTGCTTTGTTTTTTGTATATTATTTTCACAATATTTTGTGGAATAACTCTTCACAAGGATATTCGAACAAATATTTGCATCCTTACATCTTAGATTCTAGAAGGTCTTATTATTTATAGATTATGACTGGAACATGGCTTTTTGGATTTTAAAGTTTCTCTAATTGAAGTTACGTCGTAGTAAAATCAATACTTAACAATGAACGAGCTTTTAATTAGTCTATAGTTATTGCTTTTTTAACAAATTTGGTATGAAATTTAATATATAAATACACTTATTTTAAGCCAAATTACTTCAACCTCTTAAGTATTACGGGTAAATAGATTTGAATTTCTAAATAGATAAATTATTTCAGTTCGAAGGATTAACATAATATTCATTGCCGTATTACATTTTTGGCATTGATATTTCTCGATAATTTTAGGGCCGATTTTTCAGTGCTTGGATAAAACTTATTCGTCGAATAATGTATAAAACTACCATTTTAAAAACGTATTCTAATTGCCTGTATTTGACAGTTTACGTGACATTTTAATATTATCGTGTAATACTTTATTGGACGGATAAGTTTTATCCAAGTGTTGAAAAATCGGCCCTTAATGAATCAATAGGTATGAAAGTTTATTCAACTGTTAATATTTTTAAATTAATAACATACAAGGATATTAAAAAAACAAACTTGTTATTTAATATAACATTACATACCATACATACATGCCAAAGTAATTTCGAGCGGCATTTTTCAAAACGTTACTAGAAATTTAAAACAACAATTGTGCGTGTTCAGATGTTAAAAATGCATGAATTTATTGCCCGGTGTGTTGTTTTTATTGCTTCGTTTAAATTTTAAATGATTCTTCTATTTACGATGCAGGAAAAATGTAATCACTGCGTCAAAACGTTTTTGATTTATTCAATGAAAGATTAGAGAGATTGGAGCTTTTTTTCAACAGCTTATTATGCTTTGACAAAAACCCAAATCACGCATACCATAAACTGTAAATACTAATATTATAAAACTGAAGAGTTTGTTTGTTTGAACGCGCTAATCTGAGGAACTACTAGTTCGATTTAAAAAATTCTTTCGGTGTTAGATAGCCCATTTATCGAGGAAGGCTATAGGATATATATCACCACGCTAAGACCAACAGGAGCGGAGCAATGCGGGTGAAACCGCGCGGCACAGCTTGTTTTCTTATAAAAACAAACGTAACTGCGAAATATTCGTATACAGCTTATAAGGTATGAAATTATGACGAAAGAGGGCAACTACGAGGGCTTTATTAAATTCAGTGACGTAATATACTCTACAAGCTGGGATAAATCAATAGTAAATAGACCAACAGGAGCGGAGTGTGCTCGAAATAAAGTAGCTTTCGTTGTAAAAATAATTTTCAATTTCTGTTTTTGTTAAAATAAAGAAAATCAAATCTTTCATCATAATGATGTATCTTTTTCTTCTTCGTTTAAATATATAATATTGTGAATAAAATTATTATTCAACATGTAGGTGAGTCAAAATCCAAACCCACCTTTTGACCTCCCGGTTGTCAAGGAGAATAAAACGACTTAATACCTACATTTCGACCATTTCATTTAACAAAGGCGGTACCGTATGTATATTATGTAATTCAGTAATACATAAACGTGACATAAACCCTTGCACAAATAATATGCACTGTTTATCTTTTATATTATCAATTTTCTTGTATCTCTATATATTTATATTTACAAAATTCTCGACCGTTTTTTAACGTTTTTGTTAAGACACAAGGAAGGTTCTTATAGAAAACACAAAGTGCCGAGGAAGCTAGAGTATCTTATATAATTTACCTAAATATTATACAATCTCTCATATAATGTGAAAACAACTGAAGTAACGTGCTATTTCTATAATAAATAATAATCTATACTAATATTATAACGCTGAAGAATTTATTTGAACGCGCTAATCTCGGGAACTAATGGTTCGATTTGATAAATTTTTTCGGTGTTCGATAAGCCCATTTATCGAGGAAGGCTATAGGCTATATTATATCATCTCGATATTTCCAACAGGAGCGGAGCACAGCTAGTAGAATATAAGCTTTACATAATAAGACGACGCGGTTGGCGCAGTGGTAAAGTAACTGCCTACTGAGCCGACGGTCCCGGGTTCGATCCCCGGTCAGGGCAAATATTTGTGTGATGAACTCAATTATTTGTTCTTGGGTCTGGGTGTGATTATCTATATATGTATTTATTAAATATTATATTTATCGTCGCCTAGTACCCACAACACAAGCCTTAATTGAGCTTACTGTGGGACTAGGTCGATTTGTGTAATAATGTCCTATAAGTAATATTTATTTTATTATTTATTATTTATTAATAGGTCTTGAAACCATAGTGCGCAGTTTCAATTCCAACCTCACATTGACAAACACATTCCAAAATCATACCTATTGGAATTGTCCTATGGTCTAAATTCATCAATGTCATTCTAATACCTACGCTCCAGTGTACGAAACGCGATGAAACATACGTCATACATTCAACTGCAATGCAATCTGCATTGAAACACGAAAGCCCATATAAATAATTAATTACTAGCTTACCGCCCTTGGCTTCGCCCGCTTTGTAAGACCTAATAAATTATATACTAAAACCTTTCTCTTGAATCACTCTATCTATTTACGAAAAACGCATCAAAATCCGTTGCGTAGTTTTAAAGATTTAAGCATACAAAGGGACATAGGGACAGAGAAACTTTGCTTTATACTTTGTAGTGATTATACGTAAATTAGCTTAATAAAATATAGATACTCCTTTCTGTATGGTTCTGGGAACGAAAATATAGAAAGTTACCTCTATTTTTATAAGTATATTTTCCCCTTTCCCGCAAATGTATCAATGTTAGCTTATGAGCAAATAACACGATATTTTAGCTTCTTATACAATATTATTTTATTATTCTAGTATCATTCTCTCCTCTAGTAGGTGGAAAATTAATATGGGCCCTGGAGGAAAGCACTTTAAATACTGCAGATAGCAAATTTTACATTTTGATAGATTTTTGACGTGACAACGTCTTATAATTCGATAGAGCCGGCTGCACGCACGAAAAAACATGACTCATGCGGCGTTACTTCGCTCTGAGGCGTTCCATGTAAGGCTTGAAGTGCAAGCGAGAGCGCGGAACGAGCGACAAAGAAGCTCCATCAGTATTTTCTTAAGACGTTGTCACGTTTAACTATCGTCAGTAATCCCACTTTACAGACAACCAATTTTTTCCATCTTAAATTAAAACACCGAAATCAAAATAATAATTTAGATAAAGTAGGTAATACCACCGATTACTAATACTTAAAATGCAGTAAAAAAGTGAAGTCCCATGTCCCCTAGTGGGGTAAAGGGCAGATGCATTATACATCTGTTTCACTGATCGATTTTCTTTAGGTACAAGTAGGTGATCAGCCTTCTGTGTCCTGCCAGACCGAGACATTTTTTAAGCTATTGCATAGCTTCTATCGCGGGCCTTGAGCGTGGGGACCGAATCCAGAAATTCCGTAACGAAAAAACCTCACGCTCCCCACTCCGACGGGCACGGCGGAGGTGTGGCTTGAAGGCATGCTATGCAATAGCTTTACCACGGCAGTCCCCGAATGCCACACGTCTTTTTTTTCTTCGTCTCCACCGGGAATCGAACCCAGGACCCCTCGGTGTTACGCTCACGCGTCAACCACTGTACCAAGGAGGCGGTCTAAACGGCGGTAATACCACCGATTACTAAATACTAGTAATACTTAAAATACAGTAAAACTTTTCTATTCTAACATAATAATTGAATGCAATCTCAAATATGAGTTGCATTATAATTCATACTTTGCCTATTATAAATAGCAAATACTCTCGAAACTAATTAAATCAATGCATTTGACCTGTATTCGCTATTAAAATAAGGGGTAAAGTTGCGAAAATACGCCATTATTTGAAGTTAGGAACAAACTAATTGAATGAAGTTAGCTACGGTAATGAAAAGAACAAATACATTATATAGTTTTCCAACTGGTAACGGAGTTTTTTGTTATTTTTCTAAATGTGCAACTTTTTAAGGCTTTGATTAACTTCAATATTTTCTGAGAGTTATTTGCGAATATTTAAATTGATTTGCTTGTTTATTTTAAAGTGTGGTTGATCCTACTAATATTATAAATGCGAAAGTTTGCGAGGATGTGTGTGTGTATGTGTTTGTTACTCTTTCACGCAAATACTACTGAACCTGTTACAATGAAATTAAGCACACATATAGAGGGTAACTTGGATTAACACATAGGATAGGTTTTATCTCGGAAATCCCACGGGAACGGGAACCATGCGGGTTTGTCTTTGAAAACGCGGGCGAAGCCGCGGGTGGAAAGCTAGTTCTTTCTAAATGTATTGTAGTGGGTTAGCATTATATTGTACTCGTAAACACTTACCTAGTGTATAAATGAAGGTATGTTAATTTGCAAAAATTCTCGTAAAAAATTTCTTTTAGCGTTACATGTCGCATAGGTATATTATTATATATTATATCATTTTATATCAAGAGCTAATTTATAAACTACCTATTGAAACTAAATTCACTTAAATAATATCTACACTACATAAAGAGGAAACATATTTTGATTGATTGTTTGAATTGAATAGGCTCCAAAACTACTCCAATTAAAAAAAATATTTTAGCATTCAAATTTTACATGTTAGTGAACTTAGCAGATCATTTTTAGCAGATCAAAAAAAAAGGTGAGTTCTTATCGCGTGCAGTTGAGTTCTACAGTTCCTGATACTTTTTAGAAATAGTTTCGGCGTTTTTACCTTAAAAAACGACATTTGAAAAAATGATCTGCCAACTTCCCGTAGCAGATAATTTTTAGCAGATCAAAAAAAATGTGAGTTCTTATCGCGTGCAGTTGAGTTCTACAGTTCCTAATACTTTTTAGAAATAGTTCTGGCGTTTTTACCTTAAAAAACGACATTTGAAAAAATAATCTGCCAACTTCCCGTAGCAGATCATTTTTAGCAGATCAAAAAAAAATGTGAGTTCTTATCGCGTGCAGTTGAGTTCTACAGTTCCTGATACTTTTTAGAAATACTCGCGTAAAATGAAACACTAGAAAATTTATTTATGTCATATTTCATCACGCCGTAGCACCATGCCGTAGTATCATGCCGTAGCATCATGCCGTAGCTTCATGCCGTAGCATCATGCCGTAGCATCATGCCGTAGCATCATGCCGTAGCATCATGCCGTAGCATCATGCCGTAGCATCACGCCGTAGCATCACGCCGTAGCATCACGCCGTAGCATCATGCCGTAGCATCATGCCGTAGCATCACGCCGTAGCATCACAGCGTAGCATCACGCCGTAACACATGCCGTAGCATTACGCCGTAGCATCACGCTGTAGCATCACAGCGTAGCATCACGCCGTAGCATCACGTCGTAGCATCACGTCGTAGCATTACGTCTTAGCATCACGTTAAGCCGGGTACAGGTCGGGTTTTTTCAAATGTCGTTTGTTAAGGTTAAAACGCCAGAACTATTTCTAAAAAGTATCAGGGACTGAAGAACTCAACTGCACGCGATAAGAACTCATATTTTTTTTTTGATCTGCTAAAAATGATCTGCTACGGGATGTTGGCAGATCATTTTTTCAAATGTCGTTTTTTAAGGTAAAAACGCCAGAACTATTTCTAAAAAGTATCAGGAACTGTAGAACTCAACTGCACGCGATAAGAACTCACATTTTTTTTTGATCTGCTAAAAATGATCTGCTAAGTTCACTAACATAAATTTTACGTTATCCATATTCCATAATGAACATAGGCTATTTTATGAGATTTTATGATATTTTTATCCCGTCTCAACCCGGGTGAAGCCGAGACGAGCGGCTAGTATATAATAAATGTGAAACTTTACCAACCATAAATAAATATTTAGAGTTCGTATTTGCTAATGTGCGTTTGGGTGCAGTGAATTGATAATAATATATCGGTCGCATTAAATGCTAAAATATTTAAAAACAGCTATGTACATTGTACAACGTTATTTTTTTATTTAAATTAATAATTCAGAATATAATGTAAAAAAAGTAATAACGGTTATTAAAATATTCAGCACGTATAAAAAAAATATTTAACAATAATGAATACAAAAAAAAATCTCTATAATATAATGTTACGACATTAACTGTTTCCATCTTGTGTCTATAGAAATTATGTACTGTAAATTATGGCGATTGAAATACACAAAATATTGTTTATTTCAATTTGTTCTTCGATGAAATTAGAACAATAGCATCATTAAAAACTATTTAACAGTATTTAAGTTTTTGACTTATTAACGTACTTGATTATAATACTAGGAAAATAGTTTGGCCCAGTTCCTTCATAAACAAATTTTTCTTACAATATTAGAACTTATTAATATTCATAATAGAAACTAAACAGACCCGTCAGATGACCTAGAAGTGCAATGACTGGAGACACTAATTATTCCGCTTATGGGTATAGAAATAATCCTTGGTGTTGCACTTTATTTCTTGTTGCTATGTTAACATTAATGTCTTAAAAAATATAGGTATAAATTTAATATTTTAGTATTTCAGTTTGAATTTTAGGTAAAAGCGTTAATAGAGTTCAAAAGTTAATAAAACGTATATAATATCACATGTTTATGGTATATAGGTACATAATGGTCTGACGGGATTTGAATCATTGTCTCGTTATAAAATACTTATTGATTAAACATTCCACAGAAATTATTCAAATACCCATCAAATTGCTAAAATGTATTGTTTTTCAAAATTGATGTGTATATAGGGTGCCCCACTGTGTATACTAAGCGCGAAGGGACTTGTAGTTTTGCATACACTGATCACGTAAAAAATACTTAAACAACAAAATTACATCTAAAATTTTTTGCTAAATTTTTCCTGAAAATCTATGTTTTCTTCTCTAGCTGCGCGAAGCAGCCGGCTTATACCGCTTCTCTAATGTGAGCATTTTGTCTATGAAAACATAATCTTAAACGATAGCTCTCGTGCTGATGGCAAAGTTGGGCGGGTTGCTTGTTATGGGTGTACGCATAGAGTTTTAAGAATTTATCTATTTGAAAAAAAATGCGTCTGGAATGTTATAGGTATTTTTTACGTACTCAGCGTATGCAAAACTATAACCTCCTTTGAGCTTAGTATACCAACAGTGGGACACCCTGTATAATAATTAATGTATGTCTATTTCTATAATCTTATAAACATAATCATAGTTTTAATATCTACCAAAACCCGCTATCAGAATTAACGAGAACAAAATATGTATAAACTGTGGTATAAACTTATTGTATTAATACAAAATTTGACACTTTAGCATGAGGTCGACGTAACAGCGCTAGCTTTACTATCAAGGGTTATAACAATTATACAAATAATCATTTTGCGAAGTCGGTAAAAGGGTCAACAATCTCAACTCAGGGGAGAACCGAGAATTATTTTTACAACCCCTTTTGTTCCACTAGGGGTTGATATACTGTTATGTTTGGGGTTGGTTAATGATATGAGAAAAGATTTTTGATATAGAATTGTGTGTCATGTTGATTATTTTTTCTTAACTTGCTGTTTTGTAGAGGTAGCTTAAATATTAATTTCTACTTGAATCACTTTTTCTATTTAAAAACCACTTCAAAATCTGTTGCGCAGTTTTAAAGATTTAAGCGTACATAGGGACAGAGAAAGCGACTTTTTTACTATGCAGCTATTATAGTGATGTTGATGAAATGGAAAAAATACTATTTTTTATATGAGAATTTTTTGCAGTTTTTTATTCTTTTGAATAAGGTGGCAAAAATTTCGGGATAGAGTTGAATTTTCGAAATTTATGTTTTTATACTAAAACATTATTTTAATTCCACGATCTATGTAAAAATGATGAAATTTTGAATTCATTTGCGAAGAACGTGTAATTATAAAAACCACTTCAACAATAGAATTAAAGCGGTTTTCTTTAAACCCCTTTGTGCAGCGAAGAAAATCTTCTTTGGAATTTAAAAGCACTGACATGAGAGAGAAAATTTTATATATTATTCCTAAATCACAATCCGTGTAAAAGCGAAAAGCTTTTAGTATCAGTGGATGGAATTTACTCCCATTCTTTTTATATCCGTAGGCATTTGTGAATATTGAATATGGAATCGTGTTTTAAAGTGTAACTCTTTAATATTATAGTTATTAGGTTTGGGGATTTTTATCATTGGTTTTTATTTAGACATTAAAGATTTTAACGGATTTAAAACCACTCACCGTGACCACGCTCGCTGAAAAGTGTGCGAATCGGGAAAATAATATAATGAATAAATCGCGTTTAAAATCCGTTTAAATCTTTAATGTTTATTCACGTTAAATCAAACACTAGAAAATACTATTGGTTTTTATATTGGTCAATTAATTATTATTGTTTTTGTACCTAATACGTAGTCTTTTATAAATAGAAACAGCAAACCAGCTTAAATTTCATCCGGTTCTTAAAAGATCAGTATTACATTTAATCTAGAACTATCAACTTAAAAATGTAGGTTATACTTTTAATCTGAAGTTAAGTAAGATACGATTATTATTATCACAATAATATTTTTTAATAATTATTTAGGGATTATAGGAATTGAATTTAGGTATTGCTGAATGAAATTGTATTGAAGTAGGTATGTATAGATTGTAGGTAGATTTGTAATAGAAATATAAGGCCATTTCTCGACTTTCAAATGTTATTTTAAGGGCCGATTTTTCAATGCTTGGATAAAACTTATTCGTCGAATAATGTATAAAACTACCATTTTAAAAACGTATTCTAATTGCCCGTATTTGACAGTTTACGTGACATTTTAATAGTATCGTGTAATACTTTATTGGACGGATAAGTTTTATCCAAGCATTGAAAAATCGGCCCAAACAGTATTAAAGTATACAGTCTAAAACTCTACAAACAAAGCCATATACTGTAAATAGCCTAGAATTTTATTCGATCATAAAAAGGATAGTTTCCAGAATTATAGTGCATCCTGTTTTCCAAGCATTCTGTTTTATTCGTGTTACATATGTATGTATCGAAATAAATACGATTTGATGCCAAACATATAAAAAGTTAGTATCGTACAGATCATTACCATACGGGGTTAGATTGGGAGGTCAGCCAAGATACAACCATGCTCTACTTGACCTGTATACGATTTGAGCTTTAAAATTATTTTTCATACTATTTCACGGTAAGTATACCTTATGCATTATGTAGGTTTAAATGGTATGTAACTTACTGGTTCATTAAATAAAGCAAAAAATAAAAAAAGTGAGTGAAGTCCCATGTGTGTTTCACTGATCGATTTTCTTTAGAGACAAGTAGGTGATCAGCCTTCTGTGTCCTACCAGACCGAGACATTTTTTTTTCTTCGTCTCCACCGGGAATCGAACCCAGGACCCCTCGGTGCTACGCTCACGCGTCAACCACTATCCCAAGGAGGCGGTCTGAAAAATAACGTGATTATTATTTAAAACAAATAAAATACCCTGAATTCTTGGAAGCAAAAATGTGTGAGTAATTTAATATTGTTGTACATTTTATCGTTCAATAATTTTCGAACAAAGTTTTATTTCAAACAGTAAGCATTTATTTATTCAAACACACTTCAAAAAGCAGTGTTTTATAGTCAATGATTAAAAATTTGCACCGATTCAGAAAGCACCTGCAAGCTGTTAAGTAACTCTTTTCCATTCATATTTTCAATTTCACGCGTAAAGTCACACTAATGATGATATACAGATTTAAACAAGCATCTTACATATACCTAATATAATCGTAGAAAAGTCAAAACTGTACATTGAATATTCAAAAAAAATATTTGGGACGTGATCTACAATCGATGTTGAAGCCAAAAATATAGTTTTTATAATTTTTGTTCGTTTATCTGTTTGTCTGCAAAGATTTATTTGATTTTCAAATTTGGTACAGAGATAGCTTAAGCCCTGAGGAAGGACATAGGATATGTTTTAACCCGGAAATCCCACGGGAACGGGAATTATGCTGGTTTTCTTTGACTACGCGGGCAAAGCCGCTGTCGGAAAGCTAGTTTAAAATGAACTCACTACAGATGTCGTATCTACCGTACGGTCCGTTAATCGAATCTCTATGTAATTTAATTTCCTTCGAAGTACCCTCAACAATATCTCTCAGTCTATTTAACAGGACTTTGAGAATCGCTCCACTGCTTCGTTAAGCCGTTTTGTGTTTAGTTTTTATGTACTGATCTAATAAATCTTGTTATGTATTGCATATATGCGTTTCATTTGCTTTTGCTTATTAGTATTTTGTTGGTGGTCAAATGAAGAAAAGTCGATTCTCGTGAGTCGATGATTCAAATTAAGAAAAGTGATGAATAGAGAATAACTCAATAATTAAATATGATTCCAGTTATTTGTCAATCATTTTTCTTTGTTTATTTTCTTTCATAGTAGTTAAAAACAGAAACTAGAGAAATAAGTATGCAGAGTTTTGGCATACACATGAAATGTAAATAATATATTTGTCGTCTCTAGGCAAAGTTACCGATTAGATGAAATAAATAAGTACCTACGCAAATAACACGCGAACAGAGAACTAAGCCTATTTACGTATAATAGTTCAAGTCCAGCTTCAGAAATTGCTATAAAAATTTATGAAAAACATTGTTCGCTTCAAAATATTAGAAAGCCGAGGTTTTTCGGATTATACTTTTTAATTTTCTCCTAACGAGATCGGTGTGCGTTCAACCGAGCCGCTTATTGGACAAACCCTTTTAAATCCATAAAAGGGATTGTTTAAATTAATTATGATGCTATAAAATGTACGTACAGTGATAAAGTTTATGACCTAATCTTGTAATCCCCTTATTTCATAATATTATTATACAAGGAAAATGATCCTAATACACCTTTTAAGTAATAGAATTATCAGCTCAAACAGATTTAATTTCACGTTTAGTTTATGTCTGGATTTATTTATCTCGAGGCTAATAGCTAGAGTATTGATTTGTGAATAACTCTTCAAACAAAAGTCCTTTAATATCAAACAATACTTGAAAAAATTGGTTCAGCCTTGAATGCTATCTATTACATGACTCAAGGACCCTTGCCTTCTTATCACGAAGGGAAAAAGTTATATTACTCGTACAATAAAACATAAATCTAATATGGCAATACTGACAATTGTTCCACCAAACAGATGCCTAGACAAAAATGTCAATATATTTCCACTCAACGGTATTACCAGTCGCAGACGACCGTCTACGACGAACCACTCGAAAAATGATAAAATGTTTGCGCAAAGCAAATACCACGATTCCGACAGACGAATAACAATATTTTCATATCACTAAAACAATTTTAAAGCTCCCAGCATAAAGATCATTCTTGCTTCACGCGTTGATGCAATTACTCGGGCATATTTTACAAAGCAAAATGCAGCAAATGGAAAAAACGCTGGGAGTTGGAAAAATGCTGCGGAATAAGGATTTCGACCAGACAGATTAGCAAGTAAAATCAGAGTTACGACGGTTCGGCGCGCAAATAGAGGAAACGCGTCACAATGTTTGCACCAAGTTTTGTTGGAGCCGAATGGTACGCTGAATTTCGAGGACTTGATAAAATTCATACTGTTGTTATACGAATACGAATTCTGTTATAAGGATTTCTTTGTAATCAAAATGGAGATATTTATTTTAAGAACTTGTAACCTGCAAGTAGACTTCACTCTAACTAGAGTTATTAAGAAATATTTAAAATAATTGGCTATCACACATAACTATAACTAATATTTACCTATTGCCGTTATGAGGTCAGAAATGCAATATAGAACATATTATTTAGATAAAGATGCATAATTAAAGCTTAAAACGCTACAAGAGCCATACGCGACAATGACCATACTAAAGAGCCAGATAACTCACGAATAATATCGTCAATTTACGAAAAGTGCTGAACTCACATCCCAGCACTTAGTAGGTAGCAGATAACTAAAGTTGAAAGCATTTCGGAGTCGGGTGGAATATAAGATTTTATGTAGCAAAAGAAATGGCACGTCCTCAGCCCGTAGATTCTGGTCTGAATTTCGTCATGTAATTGGAGTGCGGTAGTTAGGAGTGTTTATTTAACGGTCTCAATTGGGTGAGAACTATTTAAGATACGCTTCGTCCATTGAAGCGAGAGATTCAAATTGAAGGGAACTAAATGTGTAAGCGTAGCTGAATTCTGGGAAATTGTTTATGCATTGGATTGCGATTTTGGTTATAGGTGGGAATCCGGAATTGCAATATGCGATAGAAATGAAGACAAAACCTTAATTTAATGTTAATCTCAGTACTAAATATTTTACGTGGAAATAACAATATGTATTTGAAATGAACATGAGTTCATAACTAAGTTATAAACGATATAAAAAATATTGAACCATAGGAATGAAAAGGTGAATAATATTTTACAGACTACAGATTCAATTCAACACAATATATAGTTTAAATGTAATACAACAATGTACAACAAAACACAAGTATACATTTAAAATATAACTATAAACAATATTTATCCGAACAGAGTTAAAACATGTTTCAAAGAAATGTTTAAAATCATGAAAATAAACATCGCATAAATGAAAACATATTTACATTGAAATGATTGACAATGAACACGGATTCGTAATTTAGATTGACTACATTGAACATCGTCTAGATTCCGGCTCATCAATCCAAACAATAAACTTGTTTTCAAATCTACAATCTCAATTTCTGTTAAATTACACCGAAATGTAATCCTGCCAAAAGTTGAACGTCCAATGTTCTAATAACTCAGGGAAGTATCGAGATCCAAAAGTTTGCAAGTTTATCGAGCACAAACATCTCCGTTCGGGACTTTTTAACTTTCAAACGTTTGAGTTGTGTTTGCTTGATTCTTGTCTCGTTAGATTATATCACGTTCCTTATAAATCTCAAAAGTCATGACGTCATTATTTTAAAGGATAAATTATAAATTAGAAACATGGTTATATATTTGGAGAGTAAATGGTTTATATACTTGCTCTAGCTAGCATCAAATAGTACATTTCTGTGATCTTTTAAAGATCTTGATGAAAATTGAGAATCGTTTGCCGCAAGGTGGACCACTTTTAGTACATTTTTTATTTATACACATTCACGATGTTTTCTAATTCTTAAAATGAAATCGCATAAAAATAATAACTTTACCGTTTTATTAAACAGTTCGTGTCTGCATGGCAAAATATTATCCAGCTAGTTTTAAATATTCATTAGGGGTATGATTTATACAGCCATTTGATAACGTTTCAGTTGTTCCTTTAAGAAATATCATTAAAAAATAAAAATATGATACCGGAAATGTTCGAGAATATAAAACAATTTTCCTTATTACATCAAATATGTTAACAGAATAATAAGTGTAATAGTGAACAAGTATGTTGTCAAACCCTTCAGCCAGCGAACCGTGATAATGCCCATCCTATCGTGCTTGAGAATAACAAGCCAATTCTTCAACGACTTTATTAATTGAAAAGAATCATCCAAATATATTTCATACTTTAATCACGTCTTCTGGTGATCTCAGAATAATTAAGAAGATTTAGATCAAGATTTTTGGGGCGTAATTGGGTTAATTTGATCTAAATATAGAAGGGGCAAAGTTAAAGATAGAAAGTTCGACCCCTATAATGAAGTTTAAGACGGTCTTTTTAATTTAAATTGAAAATCGAAAGGCTACTTCAAATTCATTTAATTTCATGTGTATTGAGTGTAACTTTAAAAATTACAATTGATTTGGCCATATGAAAACCACGGTTTGAAAAAAGAGCGTGTGTCGAGCACACGTGTCAGAAGTGAAACTTCTTTGACAAGATTCAAAGATACCAAAATCGTCGCCTTACTCCATAACGTGACGGTATTGCCATGACGCGACCTTGAAGTTTTAACTTTCATTTCAAAATATATTAAACTAGTGACCAGTCCCGGCTTCGCACGGGTGCAATGCTGATACTATCACTACAGAAAAACTGTGAACGTTGTATATAAAAACATAGCGGCCCGCTCCGGCTTCGCACGGGTATAAAATAGATAGCCGGGCGGCCGGCCGGTACCGCCGCGCCGCAAACGCTAAGTCCCGCAATTTTTAAATCTGTAATATCTTCGAAAATATTCAATTAAATCATACGGTGTAAAGGGCCATATAGATCTATATTAAATGAACAATGTATTCAAGGTATGTAATTGGTTAAGGATTAATGCTGTATTGGTTAAAATTGCTTCGAAAATTAGCCATTATTTGTCGTAAAAAGTAAATGACAAAAAAAAGTTATTGTGGGATATCCATAAGAGATAGACATATACCATCACGGACTTTTCTGTAGACCTTTTCAATGTGTACAATACTTAGTACATTATTTTGATAAAACTCGTAGGGTTCAGCCTGTGTTTGCAATGTAAGCGGAAAAAATGTAATTAGTAACGACATCACATTAGAAACCTCAAAAATAACAGTACTTCTCCTCTATTAAAAAAAACCACATCAAAATCCGTTGCGTAGTTTCAAAGATTTAAGCATACAAAGGGACATAGGGACAGAGAAAGAGACTTTGTTTTATACTATGTAGTGATAGAGGCGATGTAAATGCTACAATGCACTATCACAACTTATTCCTATAATAGCTGTTTACTGTATTAGTTCACACTGAAAGACTTCTATATTCTGTGGAGGAATATCACCTTTTGTCCTGCATATTATTCTAGATGCTACGAGTCGTTTCTGTCAAGATTTTATATTATGGCTAACTTGCATGTTAGCCTTATAACGTAAGGGGCCTTTTATTCAGTTTTTAATCTGAGTACATCTTGCTACAATAACGGCTTGGCATTTGAACCTTTCAAAGCAAGTAGAATTGTGAAAATATGATTTTTTTATTTCTGTGTTTAAGAAATATAATAGTGAGTTCTCTAAAAGTATCCTTAGCACATTCAAATTATTTTTATTAGAGCTAACTCAACAGTTGGGCAATACTAACCGAAGTGTCACTTTGAGCTTAAAAAGTTTAATCTGGTCATCATTGCAGTACTCCAAAAGTTTCAAGCTGTTTAGTTAATAAACTTTAACACTGGTTAACAAGCTTGCTTATAATATTTACTTTGACCATTAATATTTATTGTGGTCGGGTATTTTCGGGGCTGGAATTCAAACCATCATATTTTAATTACACTCTTATCTTGGACTTTATACATTTTAATCAATCCCTGTTATTAGCCAAGCCGGGTAAAAATATACAAACGTCTATGTCTTTCGATCGTCATTAAGAAGAGAGTGGGGGCTGAATAAAGGACGTCTTAAACTTCAAAGCTATCCTTCGGATTAGGGTCGGACAAAAAGAACCTTACAATAAAGAAGTGGGTCAGGCGTGTAGCTAATCTCGAAACAAACATGTTTACAAAAATTTAAATGCTACGCTTGTGTGCGCTGCTTTAGGTATTTTGTAGAGGTCAGCAGATTTCAGATTATTAAATTTATATTGTGTGTGGATTTTTTATTCATCCCTGTATTTTTGATCATGCTCTTATAAGAGCTTCTTATAGGAGCTGTTTTTCAGGTGTAAGTTGTACAATAGTCTGCAGATTCGATTCCCAATATAATGAAAACGTGGGATACCTAAAGGGCAGCTATCTATATCACTGACAATATCTATTTGCGAACGAGTCAGTAAATGATTTCCTTCTTATCTCTGCTTGCCAGACCTTGTCTTAGTTAACAATTATTAAGTTCTGTGTTGAGTTGCTAGCCAAAATAATAGAACTATTTTCTACGACCGTATATCATCTTTGACCGTGCACTCAAACGGCTAGCATACGTTAGTTTTTGCTCTGTGAAGAATTACTATTTCTTAAAGTTATTTACGTTCAAATTGCAACAAGTACTTTCATAACTTGGCAATAAACCAGTGCTGCAGTGAATTACATCAAAAATATCATTAAATAGTGTGTATTATAAGCGAACTAATATCATTCCGTTCAAAAGTTATATCACAATCGGATGTACCGACGTCTGCATGACTTGTGATTTCGACGCGTAGTGCGTGCAATTCGCACGGTTCCGCTCCACGCATAAGCATCATATCTGCTTGCGGCCGCGCTGAAGCATAGTCCCCGCCACTTGCGTCAAAGAATAAGCGACGGAACGTAAGTTACTTTGTGCCTTGCTCTTGTGTGCCGCTGTGAGAATCTTTACATAGGGAAAATTCTTAAATATAAGTTAAAGTTTTCGGATTGCACTTTTAAAATATATACTATGGCTACTGGATCCGCATTATGGGGATGTTGCACAAATGACGATGATACTGGTGTAAACCAAAAGTGCATTATATGTTCATCGTGTGGAAAGTCATTTCATTATGCCTGCTTATCTATGAAGGTTCCCCCTTACAAATCTAAGGAGGAAAAATCCTGGAACTGCCCTATATGCTCAAGTAAGAACCCAAAAACTTTGAAGAAGGATTCTACTCCTATCCGTAATGTAACTTTGAATAGAGGCAATAAAAGACAAGCCTCAGGATCCCCACCACCAACTTCTCCGATATCTAATAATGAAGATTTACGTTTAATGATACAGAATATTATAAAATCGGAATTTAGCGAGATGTTAGATCAATTTAATGTTAGTATTGTCTCCATTATCAATAAAGAACTAATACCAGTCCGTGAGGAAATGAAGGAGCTCGTAAGATCGATGCAGTTTATGAATGCAAGATTTGATGAAATTGAGAAACTACAGCAGTCGGCCACTGAAATAACAAAAAAATTAGAAAAAGAAAATACCGAACTTAGAAATTCAATTGATGATCTACTCTTACGAATTAATAACCTGGAGCAACATTCTCGTTCGAATAATCTGGAAATACAATGCATGCCTGAAAAAAGAAATGAGAATCTATACAACATCGTTACTCAACTAGGCAACGTTGTTAATTGCAACATCGGAGAAAAAGATATTTTGCATTGTACTCGCGTTGCTAAGTCCAATAAATCGAATTCTCGCCCACGGTCTATAGTGGTTCAGTTAATGTCAACAAAGATGCGCGATCAGCTGCTTGCCTCGATTCTGAAGTATAACCAAAACAACCCTCACGATAAACTAAACTCTACACATCTGGGCTGTGAGACACAGAGGTCTCCTGTTTACGTAATGGAACACCTTTCGCCAGCCAATAAGGCTCTTCATGCAGCGACCAGGATTAAAGCTAAAGAAATGGGTTACAAATACGTCTGGGTTAGAAATGGTAAAATATTTGTACGTAAAACTGATGGTGCTGAATATATATTGATCAAGAACAGTGTTAGTCTTAGCAAATTAATTTAGCTGAACCTAGATCGTAAGTTTTTTTTATTTTATTATAACCATGTTTGAGACTTAACCTCTACAAAATTCAATAATTTAAAAATCTATTACCAAAATTGCAGGGGCCTTAGAACTAAAACCAACACTTTTTACAACAATATTTCCTGTACCGATTATGATATAATAATCCTAACCGAAACCTGGCTAAATAGCAATATACTTAGTTCTGAACTGGTTGATGATAGGTACGTGATCTATAGGCGGGATAGGGAGACGTCAGGTTTTCACCCAAATAAAGATGGCGGTGGAGTTTTAATTGCTGTTCTAAGGAAATTCAACTCCTACCGTATCGATAGATGGGAAAGTAGATGTGAAGATCTCTGGGTGACTGTTGATGTGCCTTCTAATCACGTCTCAAATCAAATTATCTTTTGTGCAGTGTACCATCCTCCACCTGTTTCTCCGTCCTCCATCGAACATTTTATTGAACACTGCAATATAGTCATTGAGTCGACAAAAATACCAATATGCATAATAGGAGACTTCAATCTAGGTAAAATAAACTGGGCCTCTAGATCCCTTAATATATCACTTCCTAATGTGTGCAAAACATTCCTGGAATTTCTAGATGTTAGTAAACTGTCCCAATTCAACTGTGTAAAAAATATTTCTGGTCGAACTTTGGATCTTGTCCTTTCTTCGTTATCGTCATGCTCAGTAAGTGAACCTTTATTCCCTTTGACATCCATTGACGTACTTCACCCTCCGCTTGATATTACACTTATATTCTTAAAGGAACTAAATCTACCTTACAACAAACATAACTTGAAACGTAATTTCTACAAAGCAAATTATAAGAAAATTATAGAGTACCTGAATAGTCTTAATTGGAGTGAAATTCTTGGTGGGTCTAATGATGTTGATAGCATGGTCCAAATTCTTTATGATCTACTAAATGAGATCATAGCTAAGCATGTTCCAACTTGTAAACCCTCATCACCTCGTTATCCACCATGGTTTAATAAAGTAATGATACGTTCATTAAAAGAAAAGAATAAGTTAAGATTGCGCTATAAGATGTACAAAAATCCAATGGATGAAATTGAACTAAAATTAATAACAAAGAGATGTCAATTATTAGCAAAGGACTTATACAGAAAATATATGGACGCATTAGAATCTAATCTATCGAAGAATCCAAAACTCTTATGGTCTTATATCAAGTTAAAACGCGGTGGAACCAGTTCCTATCCCCTGACTATGAGCGATGGCGAGACTTTTTCATCAGATGCTACAACAATATGTAATCTTTTTGCTTCGTATTTTTTATCATCATACACAACTAGTCATGACAGTGTCTCTCATGTTCCTTATCATCTAGATGATATTAAAACTAATAGCCAATGCTTAATAATACCATCACTTGATAGGGACTGCATTCTTAAAAAGTTACTTTCTCTGAATGTCGGAAAAGGTGCTGGTCCTGATGGGATTCCGCCTATTTTTATATCTAATTGTGCGACAGCCCTCGTTGACCCCCTAGTAATAATTTTTAATAAGTCACTGAACTCTGGAACGTTCCCAATTGAATGGAAGAAAGCTAAAGTCGTCCCCGTACATAAGTCCGAGAAGAAGGATGTAGTCTCAAATTATAGGCCTATTTCAATTATCTCAACATTTGCGAAAGTCTTCGAGTCATTAATTTGTCCTTACATCCAACAACATTTTAAGCTCTATGTAAGTGATCACCAGCATGGTTTCATTCCGTCAAGATCAACAACCACAAACTTGGTGACGTTTACAGAGTCTCTTATCCGAAATATTGACGCAAATAAACAATTCGACGTCATCTATACAGATTTTAGCAAAGCTTTTGATAGAATCTCTCATCCTATACTAGTCTATAAACTTTCTGCATATGGCATCACAGGGTCACTATTAAATTGGATCCAGTCTTATGTTACCAACCGCGAGTTCTTTGTCGTCGTGAATGGGTACAGATCCAATAGTCACCACATTTCATCGGGTGCTCCACAGGGTTCGCACTTAGCACCCGTCCTTTTCAACATCTATATCAACGACCTGCCCCGATGTTTTCAATTTTCTGAATGTTTTATGTATGCCGATGATTTAAAATTTGCTAGAGCTATTGATGAACCGAATGACATTGCGCTACTTCAAGACGACTTAAATAGGCTTACTCAATGGTGTTATCAAAACCAAATGCAACTAAATCCAAAAAAATGCTACCATATAAGTTTTTCCCGTAAAAATTTAACCTTTCGATCGCAGTATCTAATTGGTAATGAACAAATTCAAAATGTTGACACAATCCGAGATTTGGGAGTAATTTTTGATAGGAAAGTAACCTTTGTGCCTCATATTGATCATGTCATTAAGAAGTCATCCCGAATGTTAGGCTTCCTCATCCGAAATACTAAGGACTTTAGCCGTGAGCGTACAAAAATTATGCTATACAATAGCTTAGTGCGAAGTATTATGGAATACTGTAGTATCGTGTGGAGGCCGCACTTTGCCACTCACATGTTGAGACTGGAAAGGGTCCAGAAACGTTTTTTATGGCACTTAGCTTTTTCTAAAGGTAAAACTAAAAAGCTGCCCTCTTATAAGGAACGTCTCGGCTTCTTCGGAATGCACTCTCTATCGACCCGCTATAATATCAGCGATATGTTATTTCTCTTTAAAATTCTTAGGAATAAAATTAACTGTCCGGGCATATTGAGTCTGATAAATTTTCGTGTTCCATCTAAGTATCCACGTAAATGTATTACTCCGCTGTGTCCGCCGCTGCGTAGAACGGTCCTAGGGGCAAATTCACCCATCGGCAGATTATCTAAATCCCTAAACGAATACTGTGATCTAATAGATATAAATGCAGACAGTGTGGTTAAGTTCTATAATGCTTCTCTCAAATATTTCAAGGAAAAAGAATTGTACTAAAATAATTGTTTTATTTAAGTATTTTATTGTAATTTTTATTATATTGTTATTATTGATATATATATATTTTTTTAATTTTAATATTGTAATTAATTGAATGACGATTTAATTTTTAATATGAATATGAATTGTTTACGATGTCTATAAATAGATATTTTTTCTTATGTTTGTCAAACTATATTTTTGTGTAGGTAGATATTATTAAAATTGAATTTTTGTGTCGTTTTTTATAATATAATCTGAATGCCGATGTTATTTTAATATGAATGTTTATATAATTTGAATGCCGTTGTTATTTTAATATGAATGTTTACATTGCTGATAAATAATTATATATTATGTGTTTCGAACTTTATTTCTATATAGATATTATTGATATAACAAAAATGAATTTTTATGTACCTATATTAATTTGATATTTTTAAATTGTAATTTTGTGTGCCGATTTTATTTTAATATGACTGACATTATTATTATTTTTTTTTTTAATGTTTTATTGATAATTTCTTAAATGTTATTTTGTGGTAGTAATTTTTTTGTTCTTAAATCATAACCGTTTTTTAAAAGCATGTGGTGTTAGCCTGTAATTAATTGTTGCATTTGATATGTTTAATTGTATTTTCGTTTTATGTCTATAATTAGTGTTAACAATTGTTGGCTATCCTTTTTAAATAAATAAATAAATAAATGATGATATTATAAATATTTCTTGATGGAGTGGACATTTCTCAGTTTAGTAGAGGAACGGAAAAAAACTAATGGAATTTTTCGGATTAAATTTCGGCAGCAATAATTTTAAACACTAGAAGAATTTTCTGTAGCTGATTCGCATTGTCTATCTCCAAGAAATTCTGTCTTTATTCAAAACAGTAATTCCTGAACGGAAAACCTGGCATACATTCTACTCGGAACTTTCTAGACTATTTCCATATAGAAACTGTTTTAAGTTTCGCGAAACTAAGATCCGCTGGTTGTGAAGGATTGTAATGCATTTTGTTAAGGATTTGCATGCGGCGTCATATAAGTTCTTGGAAAATTTGAGCGGAAAATTTGTACAGATTTATGAGTTTTATCAGTACTATAGCTTGGCGCTCGTTTGGAATTGGCGCTCACAATGTCATTTATTTTTTTTGTTTCTATAAATTTATCAATAACTGGTAGTTTGGTTGTTTCTTTTACTATCGTCAGTAAGAGTTACATTCAGAACAAATAATTATATTCCATAATTTATTTTCTTTTTTCTTACGAACCGTAGTCCGAGACCTGTGTATTTCATAAATATAATTTTTATCTTCGACAATTCCATTGTATTTTTTGTACAGTTTATATAACAGCTTACCTATATGTATATTATCTTAATATATATAAATCTCGTGTCACAATGTTTGTCCTCAATGGACTCCTAAACCACTTAACCGATTATAATAAAATTCGCACACCATGTGCAGTTCGATCCAACTTGAGAGATAGGATAGTTTAAACATTTAGGTACCACGGGCGAAGCCGGGGCGGACCACTAGTACCTATATGTTTATTTAGATATTCTGGGTATACTATTATTTCATTATTTGTTTGAAAACTGTACACTTGTTTGTTAGAACAGGAAGTTTTGAAATTAGTTATCATTAAGGGTATAATGCTCCATTTGGGTATCGCTTGGGTTTGTTTAATGCACATACTTTTGAAACTTTAACATTCCTAGGCAAGTTAGTGAAGCGTATTGTATATTTATTATGTGATGTGTAGATATTAGTTGTGTGTCAATACAGTTTTACCAACTTTAAAAATGGTTATGTATACGTAATGTTAATTTGGCTCGGGAGTTATTACGCTAAAATACATTATTTAGCAATAGAATTTAGAAAATATCAATGACGAATTATCAATAAATATTTATGTTTCATGAATATTATTTTTACTTTTGGAGTTATTCTAATTTGCCAATAGAATAAATATCAATCAAATACATAAATTAATAAACGAATGAAAACCAAATACATCTCTCTGAGCTTAGGCCTTCAAGTAGGTGGTTTATTTATAAGTCAGCCAAAATTATTACTCCTATTTTGAAGAGCAAAACAACAATTTGTTACACTTTGATCAATAAACGTTATATATTTGTTATTGCACGTTATTGTTCCACTCCAAAGTCATAAAAATAAATGAAGCTATACAAACTATATTTCATTGCTTATAACCTTAATAATATCGATGTTTTGATCGAAATTTATTTTATTTGTATGTTGCTCGAACTTGATGAAAATGCTTTGTTAGAAATAACGTAATTTTAATGTGAAACTTTCCAAAACGTATATGTAATTTTAACTTCGTTAAAGTAATATTTTCTCAAGAAGTATTCGATGTGTGACTTTGAATTTATATAATATGGAGTTAATTTATTTTCTTATTTTTGTTTGAAATTGAACTTATTTTGAGAATACGTGAGCAGACGCTAAATACAATATGGTATTCATTGTTTTTAACATCTAGTAGATATAAATTTAACTTCACATTTGTTATTATTGTGAAACGCTATATAGGTGTCTATATGTATAATAATACTAGCTTTCCACCCGCGGTTTCGCCCGCGTTGTCTAAAACCTAATAAATTATATACTAAAACTTTCCTCTTGAATCACTCCTTCTAAAAAATAAACCGCATCAAAACCGTTTCGTAGTTTAAAAGATTACATAGGGACACAAGGACAGAGAAAGCGACTTTGTTTTATACAATGTAGTGATTAAAGTGTGAATATTTTAAATATTATATAGTAAAAAAGACTAGTTGCAACGGCATGTTTACATGGACGTACGTTTTATAAAAAAGCTCAAATATAGGGTCTTTTTTTCAGAAGCAGGTTACTTATTTCAATGAATATAATACAGATACTTAATCACGTGTCATCTCAAAGAGTTTGTCAGAAACGTATTTAGTAGTATTTAAGGATTTCTTGTAAATACATTCGCTAAGTGGATGAAATAATAATTATATGTTTTACTTTGTTATTCTCGTATCATGTGTATGTAGACACGTGTAATTTGGAAGATTTCAAGAATTTATCTACGAATATTTATTCATGTAATTATTTAATTGTATTTATAAAGAAATAGGATAAGCTCTTGAAATTATTGTATTGTCACCGATCCTTGATAAGTGTACAAAGTTTGAATTAAATCTGTCCGTTTAAAGTGGGTCAAAATCGTGTCGAAAGGCGACGATTACATACAATCAAATTATAAATCTTATATATAAAAATGAATCGCAAAATGTGTTGGTAAGCGCATAACTCGAGAACGGCTGAACCGATTTCGATAATTCTTTCTTTATTATGTTCCTTGAAGTACTAGGATGGTTCTTATGTAGAGAAAACGTAAACATGTACCACGGGCGAAGCCGGGGCGGACCGCTAGTAAATAAATAAATATGTCAGGACAATTTTCACACACGGCACAATCTGATCCCATACTAAGCATCGCTTGTGTTATGGAAACCAGATGGCTGATAAACATACATGTATATATATAATTTTTAAATAGTTTGGAAAATCCAAAAGTGCACGCCTCATAATTTTTTTTTAATAATTATTTATTAATTATTATTTTTGTTTATTTAATAACAATTAAACCACATCGAATCAGACCCTGAAAAATGAAAGGGTTCTATTCCTGAGCATACTCAAGCGTTAGAGAAAAAAAAGACTCGATTAGTAAAGTATTTCGGTCGCTATCGTGTTAACAAGAAAATCCTCCGCACATACAGACACACGGACGTCCAAGACAGAACTTTTTTAAACTGTTTTTTAACTAGTTTAAATAACAAAAATGACATCAAAAATATCATGAATGTTAAAAATAGTGTTCTTTCTTAATATGTGTGTGTATGTATTATCTTACAAGTGCAATGTATGATACATAAAGACATTTTAAGTTTGAAAAATCAGATGTTTTGCGCGAAGTGACAGTAGTACCCACCTCAACGCTTCGCTTATGAGGCGTGCAATAAATACTTATATAGATAATTATTAACACCCAGATACAGAGCAAACAACTATGTTCATCACACAAATATTTGTCCCGGGTGGGAATTGAACCCACGACCTATGGCTTGGAAGGCAGGGCCACTATACCAACCAAGCCAACCGGTCAGTCATATGATATTATGTGAAGCTAATAAAAGCGTATTAATAAAAACTGTTTTCTAGATAAATAATTCATACAAATAATAAAAAGTATTGTTTTCAAAATATAATAACTATTAAAATATAATCTGGATTATTCTGTTATTTTGATAGAAATCCAGTTACCGTAATATCGGAGCATATTCAGTTAACATACCAAATCGTTGACATGAGCCAAAACAAATTATAACCAAACGTCCAACAAAGGTCGGAATTAATTTATCTAGCGCCATTTTTAATTTTAAAAACTATGTTATAACGACGCTGCAGTTACTATATTTATTTTTGTAGTGCCAGATATTACTAATAAGAAGAGAATAACTATTTACTAACAAGCAGAAACTAGAATTGAAAAGTGCTTAAAATATATCAAGTTTTTATTAACAAATAACTGAACTATAATATTATTAATAGTATTTTTCATCTGAACCAAATTTAATGGGACCACACAAGAGTCACCAGCTTTAAAATAAGCATCATCAAAATCAGTTCACCCATTCGAAAGTTCTGAGGGAACGACAAAATAAACACAGTCGATATGAGATCTCTTCCGTTGATAGTGGAAAATTTAATGATGAACACAGATTTTCTAAATATATGTAATTAATATAGAATCTACACTGCATCATTTATTTAATACTAAAAATCTATTTATCTTGATGAACCTTTCTTACTAGATATAAACGCGTTTCATAATAAACCATTATAAAAATACGCTGTTAAAGTGCACTCTATAAATAACTGATAAACCTACATTCCCTGACCCAAAGAAAGCGCCATTTAAGAAGCGTTAAGTAAAGACAGATTATATAAAACAGAGAGGCCTTTAATTACAGCAATTATCTCAAATAAAAACGTTTAGAAAGGCTTTGGCTTCTTACTTATTTATAAAGACAATTGCGGGACAAAATTCTCGATTTAAAAAGCTTTTGTTTGCGTAGATTTAAGTCGTTGTACTCTTTGGCGGGAATGTGAATTTGTTTATAGAAAGCTCTATATATAAATATGACCTACAAAATATATTAATTTAACTTTCCGCCCGCGGCTTCACCCGCTTTGCCTAAAGCCTAATAAATTATATACTAAAACCTTCCTCTTGAATTACTCTAGCCATACGAAATCGCATACAAAACTGTGGCGTAATCTAAAAGATTTAAGCATGCATAGGGATATAGGGACAGAGAAAACGACGTTATTTTATACTATGTAATAAATAAATATATTTGAAGGGAAGGAGAATATTTTCAAAAAAGCATTTATTTCAATGAAAATAATATAATTAATTGAATAACTCGGGTTAAGTTGCGTAGTTAATAATTTTTATATTTCCTAGCATAAACCTGAGCAATTTTAAATGGTTTATTTATTTAATGGAGGAGTATTTCCAATGAACAATATTGCAGATAGCCCTTAGCTTTAAAATTATGTATTACTATTACATGTGCTCAAAATATAGCACAGTCTAAATTAATTTAACCCAATTCCTGTGATATTATTACCAAAATTATGCTTCAGTAATTCTCAGGAAGCCTTCGACCGCGCTGAAAATTTGAGCTTTATTGAGTTCTGTCGATAATGTTGTATAGTGCATGAGTAGTAATTTATAAAGAAACTAACATGCCCCGGCTTTGCAAATGTCACTCGTGGATAGCGTACCTTTCTATTGGTGAAAGAATTTTCATGATCGGTACAGTACTTCCGAAGATAAAGCCTCTTTATAATAATACTAACTTTCCGCACACGACTTCGACCGCTTCATAAAAAACTTATCAAATCTATACATATAATAAAATCGTAGGAAAGTCAAAACTGTACATTGAATATTTTTTTAAAAGAATACATAATCCATGATCTATAATCGATATAGAAGCCAAAAATATAGTTTTTAGAATTTTTGTCTGTTTGTCTGTTTGTCTGTTTGTCTGTTTGTCTGTATGTTTGTCCGAGCTAATCTCGAAAAGTACTGCATAGATTGACTTCAAATTTTGCATGAATATTACTAACAGGTCGTGTGAGGTTTTTTTAAACATATTATCATGCTATCACCTCCGGGGGAGGAGCTGTGAACCTTTACTTTTCTTACGTATTCCGTGTACTACGACAGCGTACAATCTAAAGACTCATGTTTAAATGTTGTTTTTGAGTAAGCCATGCTATTATCTAGCTTTACACTATAAAAACTACGTCATTTACGTAATTTGGGCAGAGAAACTGTTTAATGAATCTTAGTACTATAAAGACAAATTTGATTCAGCGCCATCTATGAGATTTCGTAAAAATCAAATCAATTTACATGTTAACACTACTGAACACAATGTTAAAAATTTATAATTTAAATATAATTATGTTATTTATTTATTTAACTCTTTAACCCATAATAAATCTTCCCTTCCCTATAAGGTGCGCTTATATAATTCGTGTGAATATACTACATTTTTAAAAGTGAGGGTAGATGTATATTATTTTAAGTCAAACTAGACACCATTACAGTTAATCTAATATTGATTGTGTTCATTGGTTACATTTTTAAAAATCTTCGTGTTTTAATAATTCGATCACGAGGCGGGACTCTAATACAAAAAGGTTAGTTCGTTGATAATTATTATTCCTACATCATTTACATGTTGTTAGTAAAAATATACTTTGACTGTTAATACTTTTGTTCAGTATTTATCTGTATGATTATTGCTTGGTAGGTAATTAATATATTTTCATGTCGTATACCTAATTATAAACATAAGTGTGATGTGAAACTAGCTGGATTTATTTTTACACACTCACAGTCTTATATTTTGTGTTAATGTTAAAATAGTATTAATAGTGTAAATCATAATATTTTTTCAAAGTTAAAAATATTTCCTTTTTTCTGATGGTGTTGCCATCGAATTAAACCGCGCTGTCGTTTCGTTCACAAAAAGTCATGTTATTAGGACCGAATATGTAGCCGCCTCAACTTACGGAAACGAGAGTAACCTGCGTTGTCTGTTAGTTATTATATAGTCGAATTTAACGTTACATGGAAATTGGAATCTAAATATATGTATACCTACTTATATTAAATCTGTAGAGGTCAATTCTGCACATGAAATATATTTCCTAAATAACTATCACGAGGTGATTAGAGATCGACATCGACGTCAAAAATGTTTGTCCGTCTGTCTGTCTGTATAACCGTTATAGAAACAAAAACTACTCGACGGATTTAAACGAAACTTGGTACAATTATTTTTCATATTCGTGAGCAGAGCAGCAACTCCATTTTTAAGCTTTCGTCGCGTGTGCGTTCTTAATGCGTGTATCTTAATGGTTAAAGCTACACAGAAATCAAGTATGAAAGAAATGTTCTCCATATTATATAAAAAATATCTCCCGACATCATAAATGTCTATCTTTTATGGTTGAGCTTAGGAGTTCAAAGCTTTCTGATTATATTTGTCTACTAGCTGTCCCCGCGACTTCGTTCGCGTGGAATAGTGACTATGGGACCTATGACCATGGGCTCAGGGTGGGGCAACAATAAAAAATCTTTTTTATTTTCATGCTCCCACTCCCGCGCCCACTCGCACTCCCACGCCATATGCCACGTTCAGTCCCAATCCCACGCCCACGCCCACTCCCTTTCACAATTAGTACCTACCAGATCAAAGCCAGGGTAAGCGCCCCACCCAGCCCCACCGTGGCTACGCCCATGCTGAATTACTACTTAACATACAATTATTGAGTAAATACGTACAACCATACTGTACTGTTGTACTACCATAAATAATTAAAAGAATTGTTATTAAAATTTCTTACTAAACTGAGCTAAAAAACTTACGTACCAAATTATTAAAGAAAATCAAGAAATGAAATGCCTAACCTATACCAAATAGTTACTACATATTGTAATTAAAAATTATGATTAGTATATAATATCGAAAATCAAAAAAGAAATGCCTAACTAATTCTACGTAAAATTTCTTTTAAATTATGTCATATTATTTTTTAGGAACCAGGGGGGGGGGAGAGGAGCAAATTCTATTTCCTTCCTTTCTTAAACGGATGTTTTTAATAATCTATGGTGTAGCCAGTAGCCACTGATCAGCTTAATCGATACTCAGTTTTTATCAAATCCAGAAACAAATCCAAATTAGATGTTTCCTGTCTCACGCACGTAACTAAAGGCTGAAGAGAGAGAGAGCACGTAACTAAACCGTTTAGACGAAGAAAAGTGTATAGAAAAAGGAATAAATAATTTCATAAACTTCCCGACGATCTTTAAAAATAAATTATAACTTTCATTTTTTTCATTCCCACTTTTACCCCTATGTAGGTATAATAAGTGGATGAACCAATTTTGATACACTTTATCTAAGAACCAGCGTCGGAAAATATTCTGCCTAACAAAAAAAACCGCATCTAATTCGGTTTACCTGTTAGCCAGCTACGGTGCCATAGACAGACACACACACACACACAGAAATACATAGCGGTCAAACACATAACACCAGTCTTTTTGCGTCGGGGGTTAAAAATATAATACGACATAATTTAAAGGACATTTTATGTGGAAAATTTACCTATACACCAGGGTAGATAATTTTTGAAACAAAAAAAAATCGCAGTAGGATGAAACCCATTAGAAAAGGATATGATAAAAATGTAAGGAAAAATAAATTACGGTCAATCGGAGTTCGGGAAGTGGGAGGGGGGGAGCTTTTAAGAGAAAAAAATGGTCTCTCGATTTCTCGATAATAATAACACCTGCTAATTTTTTTCTACATATTTTAATTGTACAGACATCACTTTTCCACAATTTTATTATATGTATTGATGATGATGATTGAGATTATAACACTCTTAGTCCGTTTTAATTTTTATTCACCCGCATCAGTGCCACCTAAAAAATCTTTATATATCGAAATTCGAGCAAAGTTAAGAAAATGAGAAATAAGAGTTCTCAAGGATCGTTAGAGATAAGAGGCTTACTATTGACCGAAAACAACATGTGTTATGCCGAACCTGAAACCGCTTCACAACGAGAATTGCGGCTCACAGCTGACCGCGAACGGCATGTACTATCCTGTGAGACCGAAACCTTCACTGAGGGTATATATAACGTCTCACAGCTGATCGCAAATGGCATATTGTACTATCCCGTGAGACCGAAACCCTCACTGAGAGGGAATTACGTCTCACAGCTGATCACGATCGTCATATTTTATCTCGAGAATTCTGAAACTTTTACTCAATATGAAGACCGTTTGACAAATAATAGGGTGCACCATAATATTATTCGATCTCTCGAAGATGAACATGAGCATAAGCAATGACTAGAGTAGGGACGCGAATATTACCATTATTTGAGACAAGAACGATTAATAAGTTTGTTTAATGAAAGATTAAGAATTGAAACTATTGGTCTCTTTAAACGGACGAATAGCGAGAGGCCCGTCTTATTGCAGACAGATTTCGACATAGTCTTAATGACTTAGAGGTAAACATAGAAGATCAATCTACAAATTCGGTGGTGTGGTCCGACGAAATAATATAAAAGTGGGTTTGCTTATAACCTCACAATTGATTACAGATCATCTTCTGTATAGGCGATATTAACGTAGTATGTTCTTTTTGTAATGCTTTAAAGTGGAGTAAGGAGTCGGCTTTCGTTTGAAGATACGCCGGAACCTTTGAAATCACTACTTTTAAGTTTTAGAGGAACATGTGCAATCTAAACAGTTCTTAGACAATATTAGCTCTTATAGTATTGCGTTTTAAATGATCCTTTGGTGCTCAACAATTATCAGATGCTCCTTTCATTCTTACTTTTAAGATACAAGGTCAAGTTTATCATTTGATAGGATCCCTTTTGCCTGAAGGCCAACCTAAGTTTCTTTAAATATATTTTGTATTCGACTACGACGAATAATCGAATACAAGAAATCAATATTTCTCGAATTTAAAACTGAACTCATTTCACAATTTTAGAACATGTTAATTCATCAGGTTAATCCGTATATATGCGTTTTAAATCGACATTAGAAGCTTTTCCTCAAGATGGTGATATTAATATAAAATTGGTATAAATGCCGATAGACTTCCGTCTATTCTATCAGCACGGAAGTCTATCAGCACTCAGGAATTCCCTGAGCGTGTTATAACGCCCAGGCCGCAGTATTACAATTTTTCCTACAGTAGGGCGACGAATGTATTTTCGCATAGCAACGGAGGGGAACTCGTGGGGGGTAAAGTGACGCGGGCCACGTACCACAAACATGTTTAGTTTGTGGTACCGAGCGCGAAAGAAAGTCATCGTGTTTTTAGTAAAGTTACTATGTAAACTAACGTAATTTATTACTTAGGTACATATTCTATAATGGTGCGCTCAAACTGTTAATCTACATTTAATTAAGATTATTATTTTAATTACTAAGAAATGTAGAATTTAAATCACATTCATTCATGTTTTCCTCAGATATTCGATGTCTATGATTTTCGATGATTTTAAGATTTTCTTATCAGAGTATTCAATTTTAATGTAGTTAAATTTTATAAGAGACAATTAAGAACATTCAAAAATAAAGTGTCACGTATTTTTTTTAAACGACGAATGACGAAAAACGACCGAATCGCGGACGAAGTCGCGGGCAACAGCTAGTTATTATATACTAAATCCCGAAGAACCGCTCTATGTATTAAAAAAACCTCGCCAATATCCGTTGCGTAGTTTTAAAGATTTAATCAACGGAAAAAGGACGGACAGAAAGTGTCAGCGACTTTGTTTTATACTATGTAGTGATAAGTATGGACTTTGTGAATTTGGATAATGCGTATTTTTCTAGCAAAAATCTCCTTAATCATGTTATAAGTTTCTGTGATGAATAAGCGTGAAAACTACTTTGATTCCCAATGGAAATTAATAAAAAAATATCTGTCTGGCGATCACAGACGCCTCTAAAGAAAAAGATCGAACTCTGAATACTCAAGTCTTTTTAAAAGAAGGCTGACTTCAATAAAATCTATATTTGTATTCTCGAGTCTTTTAAAAGACCAACGATAACCTTTTGGTTTTAAAATAGATGTAGCAAGAGAGGCAAGAAAAGTGGAATTTAAACTTATTTGAGGTCAGGTCCACGTGCATGCAGTTATAATGGTATGCTGCATTATTAACGACCTATTGATTCGTATTATCAAGCGAATAATTTGATATTCACGCACGTGTTTAGATCAGAGAGCGATTAAATTAAAGGGGGCGATTCAATTGTAGATTACGGCTTAGAGTAACGTAATTTGGAGTTGATATTTGCTTGCCTTTTGTGTGAATGAGTCAAATGTATGATAGTATTTTCTTGTGTTTGATTTTAACTACGCGAATATAATAAATTTAGAAATTAAAGATTTTTTAACGCGATTCATCTGTACCTACATATATAATAAATCTGTAGAAGGGTCAATTCTGTACATTGAAAATATTGAAAAAATAAATAGCAAGCACTTTGCAGCGAGCGTGGTCACGGAGAGACTGAACGTCGGGATAACAATATAACGAATAAATCGCGTTTAAAATCCGTGAAATCTTTAATTTCCAAATGTATTATGTTTTAGAGATTTTGTATGGCTAGTAACAGCCCTTTATATGAACCAGTATCGCTAGAAATTATACTTCTACTGCTACTTCAAACTTTTGTGCCACTGCTCGTGCTCGAGCTCGTATCATGATGAAACATACATTTGTCAAAATTGCAATTATATGTAATAACTAGCTGTTTTCACCCGCATTACTTCGCTCCTGTTGGTCTTAGCATGATGATATATCTATACATATAATAAAATCGTAGGAAAGTCAAAACTGTACATTGAATATTTTTTTAAAAGAATACATAATCCATGATCTATAATCGATATAGAAGCCAAAAATATAGTTTTTAGAATTTTTGTCTGTTTGTCTGTTTGTCTGTTTGTCTGTTTGTCTGTATGTTTGTCCGAGCTAATCTCGAAAAGTACTGCATAGATTGACTTCAAATTTTGCATGAATATTACTAACAGGTCGTGTGAGGTTTTTTTAAACATATTATCATGCTATCACCTCCGGGGGAGGAGCTGTGAACCTTTACTTTTCTTACGTATTCCGTGTACTACGACAGCGTACAATCTAAAGACTCATGTTTAAATGTTGTTTTTGAGTAAGCCATGCTATTATCTAGCTTTACACTATAAAAACTACGTCATTTACGTAATTTGGGCAGAGAAACTGTTTAATGAATCTTAGTACTATAAAGACAAATTTGATTCAGCGCCATCTATGAGATTTCGTAAAAATCAAATCAATTTACATGTTAACACTACTGAACACAATGTTAAAAATTTATAATTTAAATATAATTATGTTATTTATTTATTTAACTCTTTAACCCATAATAAATCTTCCCTTCCCTATAAGGTGCGCTTATATAATTCGTGTGAATATACTACATTTTTAAAAGTGAGGGTAGATGTATATTATTTTAAGTCAAACTAGACACCATTACAGTTAATCTAATATTGATTGTGTTCATTGGTTACATTTTTAAAAATCTTCGTGTTTTAATAATTCGATCACGAGGCGGGACTCTAATACAAAAAGGTTAGTTCGTTGATAATTATTATTCCTACATCATTTACATGTTGTTAGTAAAAATATACTTTGACTGTTAATACTTTTGTTCAGTATTTATCTGTATGATTATTGCTTGGTAGGTAATTAATATATTTTCATGTCGTATACCTAATTATAAACATAAGTGTGATGTGAAACTAGCTGGATTTATTTTTACACACTCACAGTCTTATATTTTGTGTTAATGTTAAAATAGTATTAATAGTGTAAATCATAATATTTTTTCAAAGTTAAAAATATTTCCTTTTTTCTGATGGTGTTGCCATCGAATTAAACCGCGCTGTCGTTTCGTTCACAAAAAGTCATGTTATTAGGACCGAATATGTAGCCGCCTCAACTTACGGAAACGAGAGTAACCTGCGTTGTCTGTTAGTTATTATATAGTCGAATTTAACGTTACATGGAAATTGGAATCTAAATATATGTATACCTACTTATATTAAATCTGTAGAGGTCAATTCTGCACATGAAATATATTTCCTAAATAACTATCACGAGGTGATTAGAGATCGACATCGACGTCAAAAATGTTTGTCCGTCTGTCTGTCTGTATAACCGTTATAGAAACAAAAACTACTCGACGGATTTAAACGAAACTTGGTACAATTATTTTTCATATTCGTGAGCAGAGCAGCAACTCCATTTTTAAGCTTTCGTCGCGTGTGCGTTCTTAATGCGTGTATCTTAATGGTTAAAGCTACACAGAAATCAAGTATGAAAGAAATGTTCTCCATATTATATAAAAAATATCTCCCGACATCATAAATGTCTATCTTTTATGGTTGAGCTTAGGAGTTCAAAGCTTTCTGATTATATTTGTCTACTAGCTGTCCCCGCGACTTCGTTCGCGTGGAATAGTGACTATGGGACCTATGACCATGGGCTCAGGGTGGGGCAACAATAAAAAATCTTTTTTATTTTCATGCTCCCACTCCCGCGCCCACTCGCACTCCCACGCCATATGCCACGTTCAGTCCCAATCCCACGCCCACGCCCACTCCCTTTCACAATTAGTACCTACCAGATCAAAGCCAGGGTAAGCGCCCCACCCAGCCCCACCGTGGCTACGCCCATGCTGAATTACTACTTAACATACAATTATTGAGTAAATACGTACAACCATACTGTACTGTTGTACTACCATAAATAATTAAAAGAATTGTTATTAAAATTTCTTACTAAACTGAGCTAAAAAACTTACGTACCAAATTATTAAAGAAAATCAAGAAATGAAATGCCTAACCTATACCAAATAGTTACTACATATTGTAATTAAAAATTATGATTAGTATATAATATCGAAAATCAAAAAAGAAATGCCTAACTAATTCTACGTAAAATTTCTTTTAAATTATGTCATATTATTTTTTAGGAACCAGGGGGGGGGGAGAGGAGCAAATTCTATTTCCTTCCTTTCTTAAACGGATGTTTTTAATAATCTATGGTGTAGCCAGTAGCCACTGATCAGCTTAATCGATACTCAGTTTTTATCAAATCCAGAAACAAATCCAAATTAGATGTTTCCTGTCTCACGCACGTAACTAAAGGCTGAAGAGAGAGAGAGCACGTAACTAAACCGTTTAGACGAAGAAAAGTGTATAGAAAAAGGAATAAATAATTTCATAAACTTCCCGACGATCTTTAAAAATAAATTATAACTTTCATTTTTTTCATTCCCACTTTTACCCCTATGTAGGTATAATAAGTGGATGAACCAATTTTGATACACTTTATCTAAGAACCAGCGTCGGAAAATATTCTGCCTAACAAAAAAAACCGCATCTAATTCGGTTTACCTGTTAGCCAGCTACGGTGCCATAGACAGACACACACACACACACAGAAATACATAGCGGTCAAACACATAACACCAGTCTTTTTGCGTCGGGGGTTAAAAATATAATACGACATAATTTAAAGGACATTTTATGTGGAAAATTTACCTATACACCAGGGTAGATAATTTTTGAAACAAAAAAAAATCGCAGTAGGATGAAACCCATTAGAAAAGGATATGATAAAAATGTAAGGAAAAATAAATTACGGTCAATCGGAGTTCGGGAAGTGGGAGGGGGGGAGCTTTTAAGAGAAAAAAATGGTCTCTCGATTTCTCGATAATAATAACACCTGCTAATTTTTTTCTACATATTTTAATTGTACAGACATCACTTTTCCACAATTTTATTATATGTATTGATGATGATGATTGAGATTATAACACTCTTAGTCCGTTTTAATTTTTATTCACCCGCATCAGTGCCACCTAAAAAATCTTTATATATCGAAATTCGAGCAAAGTTAAGAAAATGAGAAATAAGAGTTCTCAAGGATCGTTAGAGATAAGAGGCTTACTATTGACCGAAAACAACATGTGTTATGCCGAACCTGAAACCGCTTCACAACGAGAATTGCGGCTCACAGCTGACCGCGAACGGCATGTACTATCCTGTGAGACCGAAACCTTCACTGAGGGTATATATAACGTCTCACAGCTGATCGCAAATGGCATATTGTACTATCCCGTGAGACCGAAACCCTCACTGAGAGGGAATTACGTCTCACAGCTGATCACGAT
This sequence comes from Colias eurytheme, assembly GCF_061535395.1. Taxonomy (NCBI): domain Eukaryota; kingdom Metazoa; phylum Arthropoda; class Insecta; order Lepidoptera; family Pieridae; genus Colias; species Colias eurytheme. The sequence goes on from NC_142983.1 coordinate 650,211, forward strand.
CGTCATATTTTATCTCGAGAATTCTGAAACTTTTACTCAATATGAAGACCGTTTGACAAATAATAGGGTGCACCATAATATTATTCGATCTCTCGAAGATGAACATGAGCATAAGCAATGACTAGAGTAGGGACGCGAATATTACCATTATTTGAGACAAGAACGATTAATAAGTTTGTTTAATGAAAGATTAAGAATTGAAACTATTGGTCTCTTTAAACGGACGAATAGCGAGAGGCCCGTCTTATTGCAGACAGATTTCGACATAGTCTTAATGACTTAGAGGTAAACATAGAAGATCAATCTACAAATTCGGTGGTGTGGTCCGACGAAATAATATAAAAGTGGGTTTGCTTATAACCTCACAATTGATTACAGATCATCTTCTGTATAGGCGATATTAACGTAGTATGTTCTTTTTGTAATGCTTTAAAGTGGAGTAAGGAGTCGGCTTTCGTTTGAAGATACGCCGGAACCTTTGAAATCACTACTTTTAAGTTTTAGAGGAACATGTGCAATCTAAACAGTTCTTAGACAATATTAGCTCTTATAGTATTGCGTTTTAAATGATCCTTTGGTGCTCAACAATTATCAGATGCTCCTTTCATTCTTACTTTTAAGATACAAGGTCAAGTTTATCATTTGATAGGATCCCTTTTGCCTGAAGGCCAACCTAAGTTTCTTTAAATATATTTTGTATTCGACTACGACGAATAATCGAATACAAGAAATCAATATTTCTCGAATTTAAAACTGAACTCATTTCACAATTTTAGAACATGTTAATTCATCAGGTTAATCCGTATATATGCGTTTTAAATCGACATTAGAAGCTTTTCCTCAAGATGGTGATATTAATATAAAATTGGTATAAATGCCGATAGACTTCCGTCTATTCTATCAGCACGGAAGTCTATCAGCACTCAGGAATTCCCTGAGCGTGTTATAACGCCCAGGCCGCAGTATTACAATTTTTCCTACAGTAGGGCGACGAATGTATTTTCGCATAGCAACGGAGGGGAACTCGTGGGGGGTAAAGTGACGCGGGCCACGTACCACAAACATGTTTAGTTTGTGGTACCGAGCGCGAAAGAAAGTCATCGTGTTTTTAGTAAAGTTACTATGTAAACTAACGTAATTTATTACTTAGGTACATATTCTATAATGGTGCGCTCAAACTGTTAATCTACATTTAATTAAGATTATTATTTTAATTACTAAGAAATGTAGAATTTAAATCACATTCATTCATGTTTTCCTCAGATATTCGATGTCTATGATTTTCGATGATTTTAAGATTTTCTTATCAGAGTATTCAATTTTAATGTAGTTAAATTTTATAAGAGACAATTAAGAACATTCAAAAATAAAGTGTCACGTATTTTTTTTAAACGACGAATGACGAAAAACGACCGAATCGCGGACGAAGTCGCGGGCAACAGCTAGTAGCCTATATTACTCGTGGATAATGTAGCTTTCGAATGGTGAAAGAATTTTTAAAATCGGTCCAGTAGTTTATGAGCCTATTCATTACAATCAAACAAACAAAATTTTCCTCTTTATAATATTTGTGTAGACAAAAAATACTCTACATATTTAGGTACTAGAAGTTGCCTCAGGTATTCAAATCAAGGTACATACTTCAATATTATAAAAATAAAATAAATAAAAATAGCCTTTATTACTGATAACATCATTACATTACATTACATTACATTATACATAGTTAATACATTACATTATACATACTCTCTTGTAATAAATAATTTTCAATATATTACAATGTCTTTCCTATTTATTTTAATACAATCGGTTTCATGCACATTTAGTAATTTCATTTTTATTTCAATTATGGTAAGATTACATGCACTTTTAATCATTAATAATAATATTTAATTAAATAATATAAATATAATTTGATTCATTTTAATTTTCGACATCGGTAACTTTATTATCAGTTTGCCTTTTGGCATAGGCCTCCCCTAGGCTTTTCCATCTATCTCTATTTGTTGTTGTTGTTGCAAAGAGAAGCCACAAATAGAGATAGACAAATAGAGACTTCAATATTAATGCACAGCAAATAATAATAAGTCAATCCTACTAATCCTATTAATATTATGAATACGAAAGTTTGTGAGGATGTGTGTGTGTGTGTTTGTTACTCTTTCACGCAAATACTACTGAACCGATTACAATGAAATTTAGCATACATATAGAGGGTAACTTTGATTAACACATAGGATAAGTTTTATCCTGGAAATACCACGGGAACGGGAACTATGCGGGTTTTTCTTTGAAACGCGGGCGAAGCCGCGGGCGGAAAGCTAGTTTTAAATAAATCATAATATGTATGCTCATTAAAAACAATTAATAGGTTTAGCAGATACGCTTTTTGTTGGTTGAAACATCGCTTATGTATTTCTATGAAAAACCATATCAAAGCCAGTTACTACGAAATTATGATTTTAAATTAATCTATTATAATATTATAATCTCTTCTAAATTAGTCTAAAATAAATATTTGAGTTTATCATCTAATCTCATTTAAATCCAAAAACGACAAGGAAACATTTCCATCATTAAATTTGTTTTATTAGGATTGTAATTGGAATTTTAGTAAATTTACTTTACCGGTTCGTTGTAAATTATTTAGGATTTCAATATTTTGTCATAAAATCGTTTAAGTAAACAGTGATTGACGTTGTAATTAGTCCACTGACATATAATTTATTGTGAACTAGCTGTTGCCCGCAGCTTCGCTTGCGTGGAAAAGATAAATTTTCATGGTATAAGTTTTCATCCCCTATATTACCCCTTTAGGGGATGAATTTTCTAAAATTCTTTCTTAGGGACATCTACGACGTTATGACATCTACCTGCATGCCAAATTTCAGCCCGATACGTCCAGTGGCTTGGGCTGTGCGTTGATAGATCACCATATCAGTCACCTTTGAGTTTTATATACCTATATAGATATCAAAAGGAATATTATTATTACAATAATTGTGTACTAGTTATATTTTTTTATTATTATTAGAAACAAAAAGGTTTACAAACATATTGGTGTACAGTTGTGAAGTAAAAAATCACTGAGGATTATAGTAATGTTGTAAAAAACAAATCCTGCGAAACTATTTATAACAATCTTTGATCTCAATAAACTTATCAATAAATTTTTAAATATTCAAAAATTTCTTTCAACACATTCTACAGCCTACCAAACTTTAATTATCGGATAAAACATTTCACCATTAAAAGCTCGTAAATTTTAAACTTCCCAAACTTCACCATTACGCAGGGTAACTCCAAAACACGTACTTAAGTGTTATAAAATACGACTTGTGCCCGAGTTTGCTTGGAACCAATGGAATCAATAATTGCTTCGAAGTTTACAAGTCACTGGCTTGAAATGCGTATCCAAAATTATTATTATTCGAACTGTAAATGACGTTTATCATGCACATTTAACTCTTTAGATGGTTAATTCATTATCAATTAAAGTTATTTCAGAGCCATAATGCGATCTCGAATCGCAAGTTTTTGGGATAGAATGAGACGCTCCAGTAATGGTATTCTGGTGGCTATCTGTAACTATTATGGCAATCCTTTATTTCTTTACTGGTGCAATGTTCATGCATCACATTATGTTAGGTTATAGATCTATGAAGCCAAGGGAATATAAATGATGCTCTAATTGTTTTTAATTGTTTTTAATTTTTATCTTGATTTTGTATACATCTATTATATTATTGTAACTTCCATATGGGAACACATGTCCCGAAATAAAACAATTTTATTTATTTATTTTATTTATTTGTATTGATGCTCACAATACAGGCCACGAGTCTAGTTTGGCCATCTTGGTTCAAATAATATATACTTTATTTACTGTGTTAACAGCCTTATTGTCATAAGTTCAACGATCTTATAATATGCTTGATTTAGGAATAAATATTTTTAATTTTACTTTACTTAAGGATCTGAATAGCTTGATATTCAGTCTATCTTTGCACTTCAAAATATTTCAAAGACGGCAGACGACTTTGTTTTAAGTATACTATGTAGTGAAAATGCATGATCACCCTATAATATGCAAAAACATCTCAAAAGCAGACATTAATCTACCACATTTATTACAAGGTGAAATAAACATTATATAGCCTCATATCTTATCCTATATTCACCATTCTAACTTCAGTAAAACATACAAAATTCTCCGATTCCCAACCCTATGCGACGACAGCATTAGACACTTTCGATTACGTTCAAAAACTTCGAGGAACTTTTATTTTACCTCTCAATATTTTAATGAACCGTCGTCACTGATCACGACTCTGGTGAAATTTGCTTTTAAACTTTGTCCCAGTTAAAGTTTCCGAACGATTGGAACTTGGAATCGTATGAAAACACGGTAGTGAGAATATTGTAATGATATTATTGTTCTAAGTTTGGTTCTATAGTATAGTACCTATTACTAGTTTTCCCACTTATTCACTTAAATCATACGGTGTAAAGGGCCATATAGATCTATATTAAATGAACAATGTATTCAAGGTATTTAATTGGTTAAGGATTAATGCTGTATTGGTGAAAATCGCTTCGAAAATTAGCTATTATTTGTCGTAAAAAGTAAATGACAAAAAAATGTTATTTTGGGTTATCCATAAGAGATAGACATATACCATCGCGGACTTTTCTGTAGTCCTTTTCAATGTGTATAATACTTAGTACATAATTTTGATAAAACTCGTAGGGTTCAGCCTGCGTTTGCAATATAAGCGGAAAAAATGTAATTTTTTACGATATCACATTAGAAACCTCAAAAATAACAGTACTTCTCCACTATTTAATGGATGTTATTATACATATAAACCTTCCTCTTGAATCACTCTATCTATTAAAAAAAACCGCATCAAAATCCGTTGCGTAGTTTCAAAGATTTAAGCGTACAAAGGGACATAGGGACATACGGACAGGGAAAGCGACTTTGTTTTATACTATGTAGTGATAGTGATTAGTAGGAAAGGATATTACTATTTGTGGTTCTATGTTAGAGCACAGTTAAACGTTCCTGTAGTTATGTTGATTAGATCACATGAAATGGAGAACTTCAATTCGGATTTTGGAGTAGATCAAATAGTTTAGCTTTCTAGACATACAATGTAGTTAGGCTAACTCGGTTTATGTGGAGATCAAATTGGTTTAAAATTCGATAAAGCTGTTACCGTACTTCAGTTGTCGAGTTCATTTCGTTCTGAATACTTGTAATAATCATTAGTCTAAAACTTAAGGTTAAAAAAAGATAGTTGTTAAATAAAATAGAGGGATAAATCTATACTAATATTATAAAGCTGAAGAGTTTGTTTGTTTGAATGCGCTAATCTCGGGAACTACTGGTCCGATTTGAAAAATACTTTCGGTGTTAGATAGCCCATTTATCGAGGAAGGCTATAGGCTATATATCATCACGCTAATACCAACAGGAGCTGAGCTTGAGCACTGCGGGTAAAACCGCGGAGCACAGCTAGTATATCTATGTTTGTATATTATAGTCTAACATTTCCTTATTATAAAATGAGCGTCTTAAGCGTATCACACACGGTGAAGATACTATAATATTTTATGTTAAGATTCTCTAATATAAAATAATACAGTATCTTAAGGTATCTGGTATCAGCGTTCTGACCATCATTTTTCTTTTTGTCATTGCGTACTAAGACCCCTTTTTTTTTTTTTTTTTTTTTTTAAGTGGGGAAATCTTGCATAGATACCCACGGCCTCCGGGGAAGGGGCCGTGGGTTATGTCGGATTCCTACCGACCAAAACCCCACTGTGTTCCGTCAAGCCGCATCAACGACGGGGCCACGGGTATGGTGCGTACTAAGACCCCTGTAGAACCGCCATCCTGTTACAAATGACCCAAAATTTTGTGTTAGTATCTCCCGGCCTATAGATGGCTTATCGCTTGGTATCTTAAGATATTGAAGGTAAAATATATATTATCTTCGTCGTGTGTTATGGCTCATAGGATTTTTATGGCGAGCGATATAATCGGAAATAATATGCTCTATGATAATATTATAATATAATATTTTACATTATCTTCACCGTGTGTGATGCGCTTTAATCTTTAACAAACGATTTTTTTAACCGGATAATTTTCATTTATATTCACTCAAACAATTCACATTAAAATGTTCTCAACTACGCTCAATATAAAGTGTTCATAACTCAACCAATTGGTTTTTAATATCTTGTATTTATTTCCATATTCATTGAATACTTCTGTTGTTTGTATTAAATGTAATGTATGATTTCGAAGTACTGTTTTACTGCAAAGGAGCATCATTTAGCATACTTTTTTATAATTACTCCACTCTCTTTTGTTTATTTGCTTGATTTCTCTTGAAAAGTTGGCTTTTTAAAATGTACTGTTAATGTAAAGCTGCAACTTGTACTGTATATCCTTTATATCTTTTTTAATTACTTCATTCCCGATTATATTGAAGAACTAGCTTCCGCCCACGACTTTGTATGTGCATCCCCTTTTTTCCCCGTTCCCGCAAGAATTTCGGGAAATCCTTTCTTAGCGGATGCCTACGTCCTAACATCTACCTGCATGCCAAATTTCAGCCCGATACGTCCAGTGGTTTGGGCTGTGCGTTGATAGATCACTATATCAGTCACCTTTGAGTTTTATATTATAATATACAGATTACCATAAAATGCTACTGAAAGAATAAAGTATATAGTTAACAATTTAATAAAGGCGTGGTATTTACAAAAAATACAGAGAATGTGTGTTATTAAATTTGCTGTTTGATAAATAAGTAACAAGTAACAAGTATTTTTGCTATATTATATTCGTGGTCAATATCTTACAGAATTGCGAAATTTCGTCTGGCCCTGTAATAAACTAGTACCTACCCAGTGCCTCGTGATTTTACCCGCATTGCTTTATAGTCTATTGGTCATAGCATGATGAAACATAGCCTTTAAGCCTTCCTCCAAAAAATGGACTATTTAACAGTGAAATAATTTTTGAATTGGACCCGTGTGGTTCCTGAGATTAGATCGTTCAAGCGAACAAACTCTACAGCTTTATAGTATCAGTATTCAGTATACATTATATATAAGTACACATAATCAATGTTATTTATATCATTAAGTATATTATATAAAAAAAAAACAAATCCCAAAGCGAATTTAATTTGCCTCGTTACCTAGACACACAAGCCAAACAAATCACATATCATAATGGAAGAAATAAACATCTATTTGGATGTTAAGCAAAAACCTCTGATAAATGACAACATCATGAGAGCCGCGAAGTTTATTACGAGAATAAATATTCCCCATCAAATGTAGCTCCGGATTTCAGGGAGTTTTATTTTGGTATAAGTTTTATAAACATGCTTTGAGTCTGCATCGCTAGTCGCTACATAGTATAAAACAAAGTCGCTTTCTCTGTCCCGATGTCTCTATGTATGCTTAAATCTTTATAACTACGGAACGGATTTTAATGCGTTTTTTAATAGATAGAGTGATTCAAGAGGAAGGTTTTAGTATATAATTTATTATGTTTTAGACAAAGCGGGCGAAGCCGCGGGCGGAAAGCTAGTTGATTATATAATTATGTAGTACATGTTTATTTATCAAAGTTTCAATTAATAACTTGCTAGGTTTTTAAACACAATACAATTCAGGGTCGATTTCACCAAACATGACTTTATTCAAGAATTATTCTTGTCATAAAACGCGATAACTTCGTTTACATTTCACCACTCGACAGTATATTAGAAAGTTAAGATTTTCTAGCTTTCCGCCCGCGGATTCACCCGTTATCTATACATATAATAAAATCGTAGGAAAGTCAAAACTGTACATTGAATATTTTTTTAAAAGAATACATAATCCATGATCTATAATCGATATAGAAGCCAAAAACATAGTTTTTAGAATTTTTGTCTGTTTGTCTGTTTGTCTGTTTGTCTGTTTGTCTGTTTGTCTGTATGTTTGTCCAGGCTAATCTCGAAAAGTACTGCATAGATTGACTTCAAATTTTGCATGAATATTACTAACAGGTCGGGTGAGGCTTTTTTAAACATATTATCATGCTATCACCTCCGGGGGAGGAGCTGTGAACCTTTTTTTTTCTTACGTATTCCGTGTATTACGACAGCGTACAATCTAAAGACTCATGTTTAAATGTTGGTTTCGGGTAAGCCATGCTATTATCTAGCTTTACACAATAAAAACTATGTCATTTACGTAATTTGGGCAGAGAATCAGTTTAATGAATTTATTAGTATACAAATTTGAAACAGCGCCATCTATGAGATTTCGTAAAAATCAAATCAATTTACATGTTAACACTACTGAACACAATGTTAAAAATTAATAATTTAAATTATGTTATTTATTTATTTAACTCTTTAACCCATATCTTCCCTTCCCTATAAGGTGCGCTTATAATTCGTGTGAATATACTACATTTTTAAAAGTGAGGGTAGATGTTTATTATTTTAAGTCAAACTAGACACCATTACAGTTAATCTAATATTGATTGTGTTCATTGGTTACATTTTTAAAAATCTTCGTGTTTTAAAAATTCGATAACGAGGCGGGACTCGAACCAGCATTCTTTAGTGGTCGAAATTTTTCTATTCTTTATAAATTTATTGTTTATGAATTTATATTTATAAACAATAATACAAAAAGGTTAGTTCGTTGATAATTATTATTCCTTCATCATTTACATGTTGTAAGTAAAAATATACTTTGACTGTTAATACTTTTGTTCAGTATTTACCTGTATGATTATTGCTTGGTAATTAATATATTTTCATGTCGTATACCTAATTAAAAACATAAGTTTGATGTGAAACTAGCTGGATTTATTTTTACACACTCACAGTCTTATATTTTGTGTTAATGTTAAAATAGTATTTATAGTGTAAATCATAATATTTTTTCACAATTAAAAATATTTTCTTTTTTTGATGGTGTTGGCATCGAATTAAATCGCGCTGTCGTTTCGTTCACAAAAAGTGAAGTTATGAGGACCGAATATGTAGCCGCCTCAACTTACGGAAACGAGAGTAACCTGCGTTGTCTGTTAGTTATTGTATAGTCGAATTTAACGTTACATGGAAATTGGCATCTAATTATATGAATAATACTTATATTAAATCTGTAGAGGTCAATTCTGTACATGAAATATATTTCCTAAATAACTATCACGAGGTGATTAGGGATCGACACTGACGCCAAAAATTTTTGTCCGTCTGTCTGTCTGTATAACCGTTATAGAAACAAAAACTACTCGACGGATTTAAACGAAACTTGGTACAATTATTAGTATGAAAGAAATGTTCTCCATATTATATAAAAAATATCTCCCGACATCATAATTAATGTCTATCTTTTATGGTTGAGCTTAGGAGTTCAAAGCTTTCTGATTATATTTGTCTACTAGCTGTGCCCGCGACTTCGTCCGCGTGGAATAGTGACTATGGGACCTATGACCATGGGCTCAGGGTGGGGCAACAATAATTGTTTTTATTTTCATGCTTCCACTCCCACGCCCACTCCCAGGCCCATGCCAACGCCCACGCCCACTCCCCTTCACAATTGGTACCTACCAGATCAAAGCCAGGGTAAGCGCCCCACCCAGCCCCACTGTGGCTACGCCCATGCTGAATTACTGCTTAACATACAATTATTGAGTAAATACGTACTACCATAAATAATTAAAAGAATTGTTATTAAAATTTCTTACTAAACTGAGCTAAAAAACTTACGTACCAACTTATTAAAGAAAATCAAGAAATGAAATGCCTAACCTATACCAAATAGTTACTACATAATATTGTAATTAAAAATTATGATTAGTATATAATATCGAAAATCAAAAAAGAAATGCCTTACTAATTCTACGTAAAATTTCTTTTAAATTATGTCATATTATTTTTTAGGAACCAGGGAGAGGAGCAAATTCTATTTCCTTCCTTTCTTAAATGGATGTTTTTAATAATGTATGGTGTAGCCACTGATCAGCTTAATCGATACTCAATTTTTATCAAATCCAGCAACAAATCCAAATTAGATGTTTCCTGTCTCACGCACGTAACTAAAGGCTGAAGAGAGAGAGAGGGAGCACGTAACTTAACCGTTTAGACGAAGAAAAGTGTATAGAAAAAGGAATAAATAATTTCATAAACAGCCCAAAGATCTTTAAAAATAAATTATTATATCATTTTTTTCATTCCCACTTTTACCCCTATGTAGGTATAATAAGTGGATGAACCGATTTCGATACAATTTATCTAAGAACCAGCGTCGGAAAATATGCTGCCTAACAAAAAAAAGCCGCATCTAATTCGGTTTACCTGTTAGCCAGCTACGGTGCCATAGACAGACACACACACACACATAGAAATACATAGCAGTCAAACACATAACACCCGTCTTTTTGCGTCGGGGGTTAAAAATATAATACGACATAATTTAAAGGACATTTTGTGTGGAAAATTTACCTATTAGAAGTAACCATAATGTTAATTTGACCCCGCCCCCCCTACTACCTCAGCTTACCCCCAAACCCTTGGGGAATTTTGATATGATCATCTGGACATGTAAAGGAATAACTGTAGCGTATAACAGATAAATTACGTTTTATCGTACACTGTACAATGTACAATAGAATGCCTTAGCAAATGTTCACCGTGATTACTTATAAATTGTCATAACTTTTTTATTTATGAACCGATTGACATGAAATAAACACTAACTGTTAAATGAAGATTACCACAATACATTAGTGAAAACCGCATCTAAATCGGATAAGCCGTTTCTGAGATTAGCGTGCACAAACATACAGACAAACAGACAAAAAAATTTTTAACTACAGTTTTGGGTTCAAGATCGATTTAATAATAACACCTGCTAATTTTTTTCTACATATTTTCATTGTACAGACATCGCTTTTCCACAATTTTATTATATGTATTGATGATGATGATGATTGATGATTATAACACTCTCAGTCCGTTTTAACTTAATTTTTATTTACTCGCATCAGTGCCACCTAAAAAATCTTTATATCGAAATTCGAGCAAAGCTAAGAAAATGAGAAATAAGAGTTCTCAAGGATCGTTAGAGGTAAGAGGCTTACTATTGACCGAAAACAACATATTGTGTTATGCCGAGAACCTGAAACCGCTTCACAACGAGAATTGCGGCTCACAGCTGACCGCGAACGGCATGTACTATCCTGTGAGACCGAAACCTTCACTGAGAGGGTATAACGTCTCACAGCTGATCGCAAATGGCATATTTTATCTCGATAATCTGAAACTTTTATTCAATATGAAGACCGATTGACAAATGATAGGGTGCACCATAATATTATTCGATCTCTTGAAGATGAACATGAGCATAAGCAATGACTAGAGTAGGGACGCGAATATTACCATTATTTGAGACAAGATTATTTGAGACAAGTACGATTAATAAGTTTGTTTAATGAAAGATTAAGAATTGAAACTATTTGGTCTCTTGAAACGGACGAATAGCGAGAGGCCCGTCTTACTGTAGACAGATTTCGACAGTCTTAATGACTTAAGAGGTAAACATAGAAGATCAATCAACGAATTCGGTGGTGTGGTCCGACAAATATAAAAGTGGGTTTGCTTATAACCTCACAATTGATTACAGATCATCTTCTGTATAGGCGATATTAACGTAGTATGTTCTTTTTGTAATGCTTTAAAGAGGAGTAAGGAGTCGGCTTTCGTTTGAAGATACACCAGAACCTTTGAAATCACTACTTTTAGAGGAACATGTGCAATCTAAACAGTTCTTAGACAATATTCGCTCTTATAGTAGTGCGTTTTAAATGATCCTTTGGTGCTCAACAATTATCAGAGGATCCTTTCATGCTTACTTTTAAGATACAAGGTCAAGTTTATCATTTGATAGGATCCCTTTTGCCTGAAGGCCAACCTAAGTTTCTTCAAATATATTTTGTATTCGACTACAACGAATAGTCGAATACAAGAAATCAATATTTCTCGAATTTAAAATATTACAATTTTTCCTACAGTAGGGCGACGAATGTATTTTCGCATAGTAACGGAGGGGAACTCGCGGGGGGTCAAGTGATGCGGGCCACGTACCACAAACATGCTTAGTTTGTTGTACCGAGCGCGAAAGAAAGTCATCGTGTTTTTAGTAAAATTACTATGTAAACTAACGTAATTTAATACTTAGGTACATATTATATAATGATGCGCTCAAACTGTTAATCTACATTTAATTTAGATTATTATTTGAATTACTAAGTAATGTAGAATTTAAATCAAATTCATGTTTTCCTCAGATTTTCGATGTCCTCCGATTTTAAGAGCGCATATTCTATTTAACGCAAGTCAAAAACTCCGCGATCTATTACGATAGATCGCGGCTTGCGCTATCCTTTTACTATGAACAGCATAGGTCCACAGGAGAGCGCCGAGCAACATGTCCTCTCTCTGGAAAGGCTCGCTGCCGACTGATTTTAATCGGGTCGCGCGGCGCGCGCAGTGTTTTATAGAACTTTAAAAAAAATTGTAGAAAAATAATAGAGGTACCTTAGTTGATTTTTTAAATTTTATCTTATAAGTAAGACATTCTTTTATTGCAATATGTATAAATTATATTCAATAAAGTCAAATATCTTGGTGAAAATAATCATTTTGTCGACTATAATTTCTAAAAAAATTCACATTGTTCGGATTTTAATTTCGTAAGTTAGGAGTCCAAAATAAAAAAATCTTTTAACTAACTATTTTAATAAGGATTTTTGCAGTTAGTGAAAAATAATTGTGTGTTAGATCTGTCAGCAATTTCAGATATTTTTAGCTTCGAAATTGACACTAAAAGTGAAATCAAGTAATCATCGGCTCAGTTATCTTGATGGTATTCGGAAATACTGTATTAATTGAAAAAAATTCTTAACTAACTACATAGACAATAAAATTTCCTAAAATTATTAGTAATTCATATGTTTGTAAGATAAGTGGTTGATGGACAACCTGGTTTGAAAAATCACATATTTGAGCCAAACAGCGCATGGACCGCGTACACAGCCTTAAGATTTTCTTATCAGAGTATTCAATTTTAATGTAGTTTATTTTTATAAGAGACAATTAAGAACATTCAAAAATAAAGTGTCACGTATTTTTTTTAAACGACGAATGACGAAAAACGACGTAATCGCGGACGAAGTCGCGGGCAACAGCTAGTATATACTAAAACCTTCCTCTTGAATCACTATATCTATTGAAAAAAAAACGCATCAAAATCCGTTGCGTAGTTTCAAAGATTTAAGCGTACAAAGGGACATAGGGACATACGGACAGGGAAAGCGACTTTGTTTTATACTATGTAGTGATAGTGATTAGTAGGAAAGGATATTACTATTTGTGGTTCTATGTTAGAGCACAGTTAAACGTTCCTGTAGTTATGTTGATTAGATCACATGAAATGGAGAACTTCAATTCGGATTTTGGAGTAGATCAAATAGTTTAGATTTAAGCATACATAGGGACATAGGGACAGAGAAAGCGACTATGTTTTATACTATGTAGTCTTTATTTTATACTATGTAGTTCTTAACATGGCGTTTCGTATTTCGCATTTAAATTAGTTCAAAATTTATTAATTTCTAAACGTTATACCTACTCGCGTAAAATCTAACACAAGAAAACACAATAAAATTTGTCCAAAAGCCTTATTATTACATCAAAATTTCAATGCTTATCGTTAGTTATTTTGCTCAGAAACGTATTCATAGATATATATTCGTCTCAGTCGTATAGAATAGGGAAGAAATATTAAATTACTATGTTATTCTCAAGAATCAAACCTAATTACTACGGCGAAGAAGGGAAATTCAATAGATTTCGTTATGATGTTTATCTTACTGAATAGTAAAATGTATCCCATATTATGTTGTCGACCACAATATTAATCGATGCTTGGATACATAGTTCTTGTTATTAAATTTTCGCATTTTCTATATAAGGTTGATATTTTAATTCCTTCACAATAATAATAAACTTCTTAATTGCTTTTTAGTCCTGAATGATTCAACCTACTTATACTTAATATTATAAAGCTGAAGAGTTTGTTTGTTTAAACGCGCTTATCTCAGGAACTACTGGTCCGATTTGAAAAATTCTTTCGGTGTTAGATAGCCCATTTATCGAGAAAGGATATACTAAAGCAATATATCATCACGCTTAAACCAGCAGGAGCGGAGCAATGCGGATAAAACCGCAGGTCACAGCTTGTTATGAATAGGAACGAAGAAAGATGCACGTGACACTTAATAAGTAACGATTACTTTTTAATAACATTTGTGGTTTTAATTTTGTTATATTTATGTTCAATGTGATGTACCTAATGAAAATGATTTTCTTTCTTTCTTTCTTTCTTTCAAAAATATCCCTAATTTAAGGCCTTAAAAATACTCCGACTTTGACCGAATGCGCGAACTTCCAGGAATAGTTCTAATGTCTTCTAAGACATAGAACTATTCCTAAAAAAAAATTTTATTCATCTTCATTAAAATGAATTCACGACCTCTAAGTAGGTACTATTTAAGAGAAAAAGTAATATCATTATTAATGCCCAATACGCATTACCGATACATAAAAAACATATTGATGGAAGAATGGAAATTTCTATCAAATAAATACGCCATTATATCTCGACATTTATAAATAATAAGATTATATTTGCTCAGACTATCGTCTTACCGTATATCAAACGAAAATTGGATTTTTTTCTTACAATTTATATCTGAAGACGACTTTGCGATATCCTTTGACAATTTTGAATTTGATCTTCTTACATTAAACTAATTGAGGATGCTGGGTAATTTAATGAAATTTATCATCTCTAAAATTGTGTAAGGCAATATAAAAAGGTACGCTTTACTAGATATAAGTTATAATAAAACTTTGTAATGGTAAAATATTTTTTAAACGTTCGCAGAGTGCTTTTACGTACAACAATACGAAAGGGCTTCGCCCGCGTGGTGTTTTGATAAAAGGTAGCCTATGTTCTTTCTCAGGGTCTAAAGATTGTCTGTACCAAATTTCATCAAAATCGGTTGAGAGGTTTAAGCGGGAAAGCGTAACAGAGAGACAGACAGACAGAGTTACTTTTGCATTTATAATATTAGTAGGAATAAAAACTTACAAAAATGATAAGTATGTTTTTAGGTTATTCTATCTAAAAGATTTACATAATATCATCAATATCAAGGTTATTTGATATTACCGTGATGAAATATACAGAATTTAATTAATGAACATTTTTTTTATCAAATGCGTACATATTATACGAGAATATCAACATTACTGAAATTCCATTGATTGGCGTATCTTATTTGTTATTAAAAAGCTATAACGAACAAAAAACAAAATCTTCATTACACAAAGTACTTACAAAAACTTAAGGTTCATTTCATTACACAAAAACCTCTATCTATAATTAACCTGAAAATACCGCTAAAAAACAAATCTATATTTGTTTACTTCACTTTAATACCTAATGAACTTTTAATATCCCATTCACGGAGATACCTAAGAACGGAACAAGCCGGAAAAATGATTGATTGTCGCAAAAAGATTTTCACGAAAAGCGACGCATTTAGGACGGTCACCTGATCTCCTGCGAAATGCTGATATTATAAAGCTGAAGAGTTTGTTTTTTTGTTTGTTTGAACGCGCTCATCTCAGGAACTGCTGGTCCGATTTGAAAAATTCTTTCGGTGTTAGATAGCCCATTTATCGAGGAAGGCTATAGGCTATAGGCTATAAGGCTATAGGCTATAAGGCTATAGGCTATAGTGGTGATGTTACAACATTCGCAGATAAATTGAAAAATCAATAGAGTCACCCTTAAAATTTTGACATAATCCACTTATTACATAATCCATCCATTTCTGGTTAAACCTACCTCTTAATATTATATTTACCAACATGATTAAAGTTAAAATTACAATTTCGCGAACACCTCGTTGATTGGACGTTCCGCCTGTTACCGATTTAACAGATGAATTTTATGAGTAAATACGTCAATTATTTAAAAAGTATATGCAAATTGGATAATGTATTCGTGATCCGTAATTTTGTTAGTATAATGAGAATGAGCTGTTAAATAAAACGGGAACGGTAATTGGATGTTGTATGTAGATTACATGTATGTTTGGGTGGATGGTAATGACTAATTTGGCTACAATTCATTCATTTGTCATCAACTAACTTTGGTATGGTGGGATTGGATTGGTACCTATTCGAAATTTTAGCTACGAACAAATTCAAAACACAGCAGGTATAAAGTCTACTGAATTTAATACACACACAGAATATGAAGAAAACACATGATTAGATGTTTTAACATTTTAATGATATTTTAACGAACAGTTACACATGAAAACAATCTTACTAAACGTTTCTATACTTTCATAAAATCAACACCCACATACCTACAATATAAGTATATTTATCTTATATATAAAATTCTCGTGTCACAATGTTAGTCTGCATACTCCTCCGAAACGGGTGGACCGATTCTCATAAAATTTTCTGTGCATATCGGGTAAGTCTGAGAATCGGCCAACATCTATTTTTCATATGTACCACGGGCGAAGCCGGGGCGGACCGCTAGTAAGTATATAAACCCTTTTACTGTCTAGCAAAAATTCGAAGTATACATCTTATCTTCTCTTATATATAAAAATGAATAGCAAAATGTGTTGGTAAGCGCATAACTCGAGAACGGCTGAACCGATTTCGATAATTCTTTTTTTATTATATTCCTTGAAGAACGAGGATGGTTTTTATGTAGAGAGAACGTAAATATTATGTACCACGGGCGAAGCCGGGGCGGACCGCTAGTGTATGTCTAAATCTAACAATGTTCTAGTTCTTTGAAAGCCATTGGATATCATATTCCTATAGCTATATAATACAGTATGAACATAACACAGATGTGGAATCGACAATCTCTTCACTCAACCTTTCATATATAAAACGATTTGCTTCACAAAGAAAATGTAAGTGTAGAAAATATAGCGCAGGGGCTCGTCCCACGGTTTCAAATGCCTTTCCTTGTAAATTAACTGCGTTGCACAAAAATAATTTAGTAAATCGAATCAGCATAAAAATAATTTATCAAATCGAGCTATATCTTGATCTTGCACGAAAATAATGAATATATTTGAACCATTAGTTTATAAGATTAGCTCGTTCAATCACACAGATTGATAAATTACAAATATGTAAAAAAAAAATAAAATATGTCAATTCTTGAATAAAAGCCAAACTCTTCAGCTTAATAATATTATTACATACTAAAAACGGCGATGAATAAAAAACCTGTACTTCATTATTTTTCATTATTTTACGTTTTCAGTTACAATGTTTAAACCGATCGCATCTTAAAAGATTAAAACGTCCCAGTTCCAACCGAATGTCTAGTGCAGTAAGATTACAGTGTCTAGCAAAAACGTAGACTGTGCTTAGTATTTGGGAAGCTGTGTTACAATAGATGTTAGGAAATTGTTTAAATGAGGCTTTAAAGAGTATTATCGGCTTCATACAAACATAGGTGAAGGTAATAAAAACATATGACCGATTACATAATATGACCGATACAGAATGTATAACAATTATTGCTACCGAGCAGGCCATAATATTATGTTGTATTAGGATACCTACAAAATAATAAGTCCTGCTTGGTTTTTAAACCTGGGAGTTAAAAACATATGATATAATTTAAGACCTCTTTAGATTGCACGCGCTAATCTCAACTAAGTATAGGTTCGGATTAAAATACATATATATTTTAGAGTGAGATGTGCATTCATCGAGAAGGCAATATAATAATTTCGCTTCAATTAATAAGAGCAAAGTTTCAAATTACGTGGGCAAAAAATGATTATGAAATTTTTGCGTTGGCAGTAGCTTTTAAAATAAACTGTAGTATACATATTCCATTTAGGTACGTTAAATTTTGTAGAGAGGAAGAAAATAAAATGTTTTATTTATATTTATTTCACATCTAATCTTACAATCTTATGCTATCAAGTCAGTCACGCTAACTCCATTTTCTTTATTTCCAATTTAATTAAATAAGATTGCGTCTATTTTATCAGTCATGTTTTTGAAACTAATAAACTTAATGGATGAAGTGAATTTATTTATAAAATGCAGGAATAAAATTAAATTAAAAAGGTTTGTAGCTAGCGACATCTATCAGCAAACAAAAAATATATTGGGTCCATATTGAATGGTAAAAATTGTATTTGATAGTTTGTTAGTTGTTTACACTGCAATGGAGTAACCCATTGCAATAATTGTACAGATATGCTTAAGTTAAATAAAACAAATCATGTAAAAATTAAATAAAGTCGTGTACCTACCTATATAGTAATCCAAATTATAGTATATAATAAAATATATATGCACTAATATTAGTACATATATATCTAAAAGTTATTAATATTCTGCTTCAATAGCTTTCAAATAGATAGCTATAGATTAGACCAGCTATACTCTAAGTGTGTTCCGCGGAACCCTAGGGTTCCGCGATACCTCTGTAGGGGTTCCGCAAGAATTTAGACAAGCACTTGCGATGAAGCAAATGCCATCAAATCTAAAATTAGTTATGGATGAAGCGGTCAAAATAATTAATTTTATCAAATCACGACCACTACAATCCCGATTGTTTTCATTATCGTGTGAAGATTATGGCAGCAAACATAAAACACTGCTGCTCCATACAGAAGTGCGATGGCTGTCTCGGGGTAAAACTTTAACAAGGCTATTTGAACTTAGAGCCGAGTTACAAATGTTTTTTTTCAGCAGATACTTCTTGACCGTTTGTATACTTGTTTGTTCCGTAACCGTACTTGTTGTACGTAACTTGGTTGTTCCGATCACAGGTTCCGATTGTCTTTTATGGCGGATATCTTTTAAAAACTGAACGAATTGAATTTATCATTGCAAGGTAAACAGACAACAGTGTTTCGGACAATAACAAAATAACTGCCTTCAAATGAAAATTAGATTTTTGGATTATTTGCGTTGGTAAGAAAGAAATAGAAAGCTTTACGTCACTCAGTAAGTTTGTTAGCGATAACGACTCAGAAATGTTTTAAGTTGATGTGTTTGAAAAATTAGTCCAATATCTCAGTTCGATGCGCGCATCTTTTGAAAAGTATTTTCCCGAAGAACAGAATACAAAAATGAAACTGAATTCATGGATTCATAATCCTTTTTTACCCGACTTGTAAAAGCCCGAAAGTATGTCAAACGAGATATATGAATCTCTTTTAGAAATGTCATCAGACACAAGTATATGGAGTCACTGTTCAAAACGACGCCTCTCAACGATTTTTGGTGCAAAATCCGTGATGAATATCCAATGCTTGGCAAAATGGCTCTGAAAATTCTTCTCCCGTTCCCAACTAACTATTTGTGCGAAACAGGATTCTCAACTTATGCAGCAGCCACGAAAACAAAATATCGGAATAGACTGGACGCCGAACATGATATGAGACTTCAACTGTCTTCTATCAAACCTGATAGATCAACCAATTGATGAAAAATAAAAAACAGTTTCATAACTCCCATTAGTTAGATTTTTTCTTTTTTAATAGAATTTATGTATATGTATTTTCTATTATTGTATTTGCCATGTGGTAAATAAAGTAAGTAATAATTAGTACCTAACTGTTACATTGTACTTTTATTATGCTTGTTAATAAAGAATACACTTTTATAAACTATTGTTTTATTGTAGGGTTCCATCAAGTATTTTGCTTCCCAAAAGGGTTCCGTCACCAAAAAAGTTTGAGATCCACTGGATTAGACAGATAAATCACGACCGTAACCCAAATTCATCCGAATCGTTTGTTTATTTTAAGCGTGATTGACATGCAAACACACACAATTCCCGAACTTTGACATTTATCACACAATACGCTAAGCGGATAAGTCAAATTACACATTAAACATTCACAAAGCTAATTTGAAGTGATAATCTATTTAAAATGAAAATTCGTAGTTTTTCTTATCGTAAGCATAAGATATTATGTAATACAGTATTTGGTATTTTATTGTAAACTAGCTTTCCGCCCGCGGCTTCGCCCGCTTTGTCTAGATCTTAATTAATTATATAATAAAAACCTTCCTCTTGAATCACTCTATCTATTAAAAAAATACGTGTGGCACTCGAGGACTGCCGCAGTAAAGCTATTGCATAGCATGAAGCATCGCATGACGCATCGATGTGCCGGTTGGAGTGGGGGGTGTTAGGTTTTTTCGTTTCGGAATTTTTACATTCGGTCGCCGCGCTCAAGGCCCGCGATAGAAGCTATGCAATAGCTTAAAAAACTGCATCAAAATCCGTTGCGTAATTTTAAAGATTTAACAGAGACATATGGACACAAAAAACGACTTTGTTTAAACTATGTAGTGATGATATTATGCATTATGCATTCATCATCAAATTACACATTATACATTCACAAAGCTGATTTGAAGCGATAAAATATTTTCAATGAAAATACCTTTTATGTAAATATTTCTTGTATTAGTTAAAAAATAATATTTTAATCTGTTATCCAGTAATTCTTATTTTATTGTATTCATTTTGTGCAGGAATAATATAGAGCTAAATAAACCGTTTATAAATGGTTACAAGTACCGTATGACCTATTCATCGATTATTATTTATGCCAGTAAATAGGTCACTCTGTGCCCTACCAGATACTGACTTTTTATAATCACCCAGAGACTTATTAGTTACTAGCGGTCCGCCCCGGCTTCGCCCGTGGTACATATTTACGTTTTTTCCACATAAGAACTATCCTCGTACTTCAAGGAATAATAAAAAATTTTTATCGAAATCGGTCCATCCGTTCACGCGTGATGCCGTGACCAAGGAAAACGGGTTTCATTTTTTTATATATAGATTATAGACTAGCTTTTAGCGCGCAGCTTCGCCAGTCTAAGAAAAACCCGCATAGTTCCCGATCCAATTTTCCAGGATAAATTAATCTATCCTTCTTTTTCAGGCCTTAAGCTATCTCGGTATATTTTATTCCAATTGGTTTATGTTTTAGGCGTGAAGAAGAGACATACAGACAGACTTTGGCATTTTAAATAATATTAGTACGGATTCTCGCAAAAGTCCAAACTCTGTTATACTTCAAACTGACAAAGACTGTTCAACAAATTCTTAATTCCCATTAATTTTCATTTGCGAATTTCAGTTTCCGGGAACAAAATAATTAAAAAAGAATGTATTGTAAACATTTCTGTGAATCTGCTGCTGACGTTGTCTAATCGAGCGATTGTGCCGTTTGCTGTGTATAAATTATTTCAATTCGTTAAAACTTCGGAAAACGGGAAAATTTAATTTTTCTTTATAAGATTAAAGTTTGTTTTCCAAAGATATTGAAAGAACTTTAAATTTGGTTTTTGTATTTTTTTTAGAATTTCATAAAAATATTATATTCGACTTGATTTGTTGATATTACTTCTACATATGTTCAAATGTTATCACCACGACTCATAGTTGATGTTCAATACGACATTACGATATTATATACATTTTACGTTTAAAAAAATGTCTATAAATCCTTTACTTTGAAATTAAAACCAAAAATCACAAGTGCTAGTCTTCACTCATAGTTCGAAAATTTATATTCGTACTACAGAGATACCTCCAATAGTTATCAAATAAAGTTATACTTGTATACGTAGTCTATTATTATTAGTCTGTGGTTATACTTAGATTTGAAACCTAGTTAGCGTGAGTCTTGTTATGCGAATCTATTCGAAATTACTGCCTTTCAGCTTCCGTTGAAGAGTAAATGAATATTATTTAATAAAATTGTAAGGTATAAAGGTAAAATATAATTTTTATTTACTTTATATGAAGTTACAAAATCTATACTAATATTAAAGCTGAAGAGTTTGTTTGTTTGAACGCGCTAATCTCAGGAACTACCGGTTCGATTTGAAAAATTCTTTCGGTGTTATATAGCCCATTTATCGAGGAAGGCTATAGGGTAATTATCATTACGCTAAGGCCAACAAGAGCGGAGCAATACGGGTGAAACCGGGGAGCACTGCTAGTATAAAATAAAATGGGCTTGAAGCGTTAGCGTCTTGACCCGGGATAAAATAACCTTTGCCACTCAGGAATATTGTATTTTTCTATTGATAAAAGAATTTTCAATATATTATTTTATAGACACCATGAAAGATGAGTATTATATTGTTGGTATTAAAAAAGTTTTCTCACAGAGACAGTTAATATTGTTATGCTTTTTATAGTTTATTACCTACAGCGTTTATAACAACTTTTTATTTTGTCAGTTTTCTTGTTTTCAATCAGCGAGTAATAATGTTATTAATTTTATGAAATATCCAAACAAATATATTCCCTACCTTCTTATTAGGTATCATTTATGTTTTATGTGTGTTAATAATTTACAAATTCCTTAATTTAAATATGAAGTACATATAAATAAATGAACAATTGGGTGTCGCAGTGGTGAGTTGAGGCGGCGTGAGACGTGTTCCGCCCACGCCGCCCCATGAGGTCAGAGCTGGCGGGCTCATAGTTTGTGTTGGCCTGGAGAC
The DNA here is from genome assembly GCF_061535395.1 of Colias eurytheme. Lineage (NCBI taxonomy): Eukaryota > Metazoa > Arthropoda > Insecta > Lepidoptera > Pieridae > Colias > Colias eurytheme. The sequence goes on from NC_142983.1 coordinate 672,923, forward strand.
GGGCAGCTGCTGCTGATGGGGTCACGGAAGAATTCTACCTATACCCGTGGCCCCGTCGTTGATGCGGCTTGACGGAACACAGTGGGGTTTTGGTCGGTAGGAATCCGACATAACCCACGGCCCTTTCCCCGGAGGCCGTGGGTATCTATGCAAGATTTCCCCACTTAAAAAAAATGCCTACATATTTCATGATATATCTTTTAAATCCTTACATATTATAAATGCGAATGTGTTTTTAATATGGTCAGATTTTTGTTGTGGAGATTATTAGAAGCATAAAAAGTGATATAGCGTTTTGAAATAGTATATTATATTATGAGTATATTACATGAAATGTAATATAAATAAAATATTATATATACAAGTAAATCCAATAATAATTGTTAATCACTGCGTAATAACTACGTGACGATTGGTTCTCTGAAACGGTATCGTATATAATTATGACGTCACTTTTGAAATGTAAAACCATTTAACATTGCACTTTGTTGACATGTTGTGATAATATTTAATTTGTGTAGCTTTATAACAGTTTTAAAATAAACTAGCGGTCCGCCCCGGCTTCGCCCGTGGCACATAATATTTACGTTTTCTCTACATAAGAACCATCCTCGTACTTCAAGGAATATAATAAAAAAAGAATTATCGAAATCGGTTCAGCCATTCTCGAGTTATGCGCTTACCAACACATTTTGCGATTCATTTTTATTTTGTGCAACGCAGTTAATTTACAAGGAAAGGCATTTGAAACCGTGGGACGAGCCCCTGCGCTATATTTTCTACACTTACATTTTCTTTGTGAAGCAAATCGTTTTATATATGAAAGGTTGAGTGAAGAGATTGTCGATTCCACATCTGTGTTATGTTCATACTGTATTATATAGCTATAGGAATATGATATCCAATGGCTTTCAAAGAACTAGAACATTGTTAGATTTAGACATACACTAGCGGTCCGCCCCGGCTTCGCCCGTGGTACATAATATTTACGTTCTCTCTACATAAAAACCATCCTCGTTCTTCAAGGAATATAATAAAAAAAGAATTATCGAAATCGGTTCAGCCGTTCTCGAGTTATGCGCTTACCAACACATTTTGCGATTCATTTTTATATATAAGATTCTCGTGTCACAATGTTAGTCTGCATACTCCTCCGAAACGGGTGGACCGATTCTCATGAAATTTTCTGTGCATATCGGGTAAGTCTGAGAATCGGCCAACATCTATTTTTCATATGTACCACGGGCGAAGCCGGGGCGGACCGCTAGTTTTTATATATAAGAAGATTATACCATATTCATATGACAACAACATGACAAACAGAGGAAACGTGCTGTCCTTGTATTTCTCCGAAATTACACACAAAAGTAAATTCGAAAGGCATTATCATTTTTTCTACGTATGTTTGATTCAAATGTTGGCTACCCAAAATATTCAATATAATTTTATAACTGAGACAAAGAAATAAATATTCATTTGTTTCTAAATTTATACTAGAAACAATGGTATATTTTGGGTACCTCGAAGCGGTAAATAACGTAAATAAGTTCTTAATTGAAATGTTGAGTTTCGATTCATGAATGTGTAGGAATCGATTTATCTAAGGGTGAATACGAATTTAAGGCTAATTATAACATGTTTGAATAACATTAGGAAAATACGAATCAAAGTCATTGTTACGTATAAAGACTACGTATAATGTTTTTAAACGAAAGTACTAATTTAAAAGACCATTTAAATTCATAAAGAAATCTTTATATAAGAATTGTAAGTCTTTTTTACTAATTTAAATTCATTATATCGATCGTAACAGACTTTGAGATCGTTAAAAATAGTAAAAACAACTTAAATAGTAAATAATAGAGTTGATAGATAAATACGTTTTGTAGGAAATTTAAATATCTGGCTAGACGATTCCAGATTATTGTACATGGACGGTTTCACATATAAATCGAAAATTTAAAAACTTCAGACCATCCTCGGTAATACGTCAATAGAACAAAAAAGCAAAGATTCAAACTTAAAATTGCATTCGGCGTCCAGATTTTGCGATAAAAATGTAATCCGTATTGAGTCGACTCCATTCCTTTTACAAAGAATTGTTCTCTTAAATCATGAGAAGATTTAATATTGCACAGATATAAGACGGTTTTATGTTTAATATTTTAAAGGTTTCTTCAAAGGTTTCATTTGAGATTTAGTGTTCTTTTATGAATCTAATATGAGTTGTTAATGAGACTAAAGATTTATTTAATGGGTCGTAATACCTTGCTTGCTCGGTCATTCACCTCAAAATTGTTAACATTTCTTAAAATATTGTTAGAAAAGTTAAGGGAATTAATTAACAAGATACTTTCTGGTTTTATACTATACTAACTTTTCGCCCGCGTCTTCGCCCGCGTTTTCAAAGGAAAACCCGCATAGTTCCCGTTCCCGTGGGATTTCCGGAATAAAACCTACCCTATGTGTTAATCCAAGTTACCCTCTATATGTGTGCTAAATTTCATTATAATCGGTTCAGTAGTTTATGCGTGAAAACCATACATACATACATACAAATCTTTCCTCTTTATAATATTTATAGTATAGATAACGTTTTGTTAACTAGTGAATTCACACAACTTAATGTCTTGCCATTTACGGTAAAACTTGCTTATAATATAACATAAATGTAGTCAAGATCCAAAAATTAGATACTAGTGCTAGCTTGTATGCACGTTAGTGTCTATGCATTTGAATCATCGTCATTTCGAACAATCACAATAGATTGCACGGTATCGAATGCGATGTCAGCATCACTACAAGTATTATACAGCAAATGTATTCGAACGCATGTTGTCGCATCTTTTGTTCCGCTTCCATTACAGAAACTCAAGTGAAAATACTGGATAAAAGCCAAATTATGAGTACACTTATTCGTAGTAAAAGCATCGTTTTAACAGCCCAATAAATCTGACATCGAACCTCGCAGTATTCGTCTTTGTTCATATATTTTATCCTCGAACCGAACACGCTTATCTGAAATACTATTAGCTTATATTAATTATGCCTCTTTATTGGAACTTTTCCTCGCAAATTGAACGGAGGGTCTCCTAATGAGAATTCGATATTTGGGACCGGAAAATTAGCCTTTTGTGGACAAGTCGTAACGTTATTACTTTGTGTTGAAAACGATGTCAACACGATTGCGTTGGGCGCATTATTTGAGCCAATAATATAATTGTTTGGAGAATTATTGTGTTTTACATATTATTATAGTAAGGAAATGAGAAATAAGAATAAGAAATTTTATTGAAATACTTGCCAGTGAGGAAAATCATTATAACATCTTAAAATATGCTGCTAATTACGATCTATGATTTATGCGGATTCCAGCGGATAATGAGATCACTCGGCACTGCTATAAATGAACCAGATGTATATAATATTATACATCTGTATCTGCCAGAAGTGTATTTATTTTTCAGAAAACCTCTTACCCAAAGATTTTAAACTTGTGATATCGTTCTATACAAAGCTGAGCCGAGATGTTTAGCTCGTACATATTATTATCTGAACCCAATTTACAATTAACAATATTAATTATCTCCTAGCAATAATACTAAAACAAATAGACAAATATTTGCAAACCGCGCTAATCCAGTTTATTATAACTTACATACAGTGTCGTAAACTTGCAAAACGCGTTAATCTCAACAGTCGACTGTAATTAAAATTCCCCAGTAAATTCGTGATAAAAGTCAAATTTATTAGGAGTTAATTTTGACAAGTCTTGAACTTAAGCCCGCGTTATACGGATGGATTTCTTTTAAGATGTGGATTACTGTGGAAATAAAGTAAATTTAGTGACTAATTTTAAATAAATAAATTAATAAATGAATAAAGTCTTTATTGACAATCTTAAATCATTAAATGTTACATTTCTTCTTTCACCAGTATGTCTTATAGCAGTACTTATTCCAGCATAGGAAAGTGACGGATCTATACGGGCCATATAGCGCCATCACTTTCTCACACTGAAAACAGTACTGCTTTAAGAGCACACGGTAAATCTCAAAATGTTTTGCTGATAGCAATTTTTGTTTTTGATCTGTGTGACGAAGCCTTATTCATACAGTTCACACTTCTTCAGTTCTTTTAGTCACTTAGATCCCTTCAATGAGACTTTCAATAGCTTCCTTCCTTACGTTAGGTCTGTTTGAATGTTCCTTGAGTTTTTTCTTGACACGGACGTGAAAATTTTTTCTTTGATCTTTCTAAAAGCGTTTGATCTGGAAGTGGGGTTGGGACTTTATTTCTGAGATGAATTTTACGAAGCGAAAGAGTTATTAGACTATTTAAATTAAGGTGATTACGAGGTGTTTTTTTTAAGGCAATTTGGTTGAGCTTTTGGTTAAGGGAGGAATTTTACGTTTATCAGATTTTACATAATGATATTAAGAAAGTGTGAAAAATTGGAGACAAAGAAAAAAATTGTCTCAGTCTGGCAGGACACAGAAGGCTGATCACCTGCGTTTTCCTAAAGAAAAATCGATCAGTGAAACAGATGTATGCATAATGCATCTGCCCCTTAACCCACTTGGGGACACGGGACTTCACTTAATTCTATATAGTATTATAAAACAATCCCAGGCATAGTAATAATAGTTTTTTCAAAGCCCAATGACAATATATTCTACAAGCTGTCACGAGCAGGCGTATTTGTGACCATAGACGATGATGGATGCGAGCCAAGCGAGCCAAGGAACCCATGATTGATTGTCTGTGGTTAGTTTTTAGTTAATATTTTATATTCTGTGCTATATTGATGATGTTGAATTTATGGTTGTGGAACGTGTAATGTTATCGTGCTTTATAATGGACAGATTACATCAGTAACTAAAAAAGTTTGGTAAGGTCTATTGCTTATGATTTTATAGAGCATTTTTATTATTAAACTGATATACCTATACTGACCTATACACATTTAACGTCTATAGTTAATTGAGTTAAGATGAATTATGACATCCACAAAACACAACACATGTGGATGTGTGTTATGTGGATGTAATAATGTGTCACAAAAAATTATTCATGGCATTCTTGATCTAAGAAAAAGCAAAACTAGTCTGCCGATGCGTACCTAATGTTAATTTTTAATTGTTCATTACAAATTTTTATTTAAACTAATTCCAGATTTATCTACGTATTATGAAGTGTAGAAAATATACTTTTTATAGACTATTTTCTGCACTTACCAAAACTACAAAGCCATATTCACCCATACATAAACAGCCTATATTATCATCACTAAAAGCATGTGTTGAATCGGCACGTCATTACCATAACCATGAAGATGATATTAAATTCTATGAGCGCTCAAAGGGTTTATTGGAAAATCTATTCTTATAACCGATTGAGTTCAAAAGCCTCTTGAGTGGTGATAATCGAGAAAAATATAGCCTTTAGTTTTTGGTTTGGGTTATCTGGGTTCGACTTATGTATTTTACTACCTTTCAAACATTTCACAGCGTTATAAATACCCTATGTCGAACTAATTCGCCTTGCTCCATGACGTGACAGAATTGCCACGACGCGACCTCGAAATACTCTCAACGCGCCAAAAGAAGTTTTACTTCAAAATATAAGTTTAGCTCTACCTTCAAATATTATAATCTATACCAAGTACCCCTACGAAGTGAATTTGTGAATGAACAAGTGAATTTATGAAATATATCTGCCCCATAAGGGAAACATCACATTACAAAGGAGAGATTATATCAAATGGTAAAATACATTTTTTCGACCAATGAGTATGTAGGTATAAAAATGATTCAAGAGGATTATGTATGTGAAATGAAGAGGTCCTTATTTATATAGGTTTATTTCAATTTTAAAGATTTGGCAAGTATGTGCTCAAGGGAACAGAGGTTTTTCAGTATTAAGTATTCAGTTTAAAAAAAAATTTGGAGTCTCTGTATTTTAACAGCGTTTTAGTCAATAAGAAACAAATTATTAAACATAGTTATAATTAGGTAATATTTTAAAGTTTCGATACAAAATAGCTTCGCTGTTACGACAAGCTAGTCAAAGAAAAAGCTATTGTTTCATAGTAAATATCCATATAATTAAAAAATATACATATATGTATTGTTTTCAAACTCATATAACACAAGCAAATCCGAGATTCCTGCTGTATCATTTTAATAGCGTTCATAGCAATACATTAATCCTGACCAAATTAATAGATTTGTCCCCAATACATGTTCAATTGAGCTATTGTTAGCGATTAATATTTAACTAAAACAATGTTTTACATATTATTTTGTGTAAATAAATTAACATGTTGTTATAAACATCATTATGATACGCTTATTTCTGGTGGGTTTTGTCCATATGGTTATTTCTAATACGTTATTTTGTAAAATACTTGCTTATTTCTGGTGGATTTTGTCCATACCTATGTTAATTTCTAATACGTCATTTTATAAAATACTTCATTGTAATATTTGTTTCTTGGAAAGATGTAGCTTTTGTATGTAAAATCATTTTTAAAATCCATAGAAGTTGTTAAGTTAAACCCTATCTATATATATAAAACTCAAAGGTGACTGATATAGTGATCTATCAACGCACAGCCCAAACCACTGGACGTATCGGGCTGAAATTTGGCATGCAGGTAGATGTTAAGACGTAGGCATCCGCTAAGAAAGGATTACCCGAAGTTCTTGCGGGAACGGAGAAAAACGGGGATGCACGTACAAAGTCGTGGGCGGAAGCTATAGTCTCCTAATAAACACAAAACACTTCCTCGTTTATAACATCAATAGAAGAAAGAATAAGACCTAAGTAATTATTTACACTAGATTCATTTTTAATAGCAGGTGAAATGAGGAAATATGCACTTTTAGGACTTATACTTTTATTTCTGCACTAGGTCCGAAAAGTTTCGAGTAGCTTTGTTTGATCAAATAATAAAAACAGAACAGAACTCAAATATTCTAACTCTCACTCATTGATTCCTTATTTTACTACGAAACAAGGGTGTTTATAATTTGTGGTATATTTTAGAGCGCAATCCGCCCCAGGGCTATTGTGTGCCAACGCGAACCGTATTCCGTAGACAAATGATTATTTTGATTAATTAAGGTACCCCACTGAGCTTTTGTAATCCCTTCATTACCTTTAGTAACCAATTAGGAAATATCATTTGCAAAATTGCCAACACTCGCGAAATCAAATTAAAACTATGACAATATACCGACGTTTTAGCTTTGTGAATTTGCGTGGATTATTTTATGTGTAATTGTTTTTAGTATTGTTTGATTGAGTTTGGATTATGCGGGTTACAGGTAGAATTTGGTTGCAAATATTTTTATGTTATTTGTGAAATAAATATTATAATAAATATTTTACTAAAAGAACAAATTTGAAATTTATATTAATAGCCCATTCAACTTCATATCGTCTTAATTATACTATCAATTACATAATTTTAGTATCTAGTGATTAAATAAAACAAATTAATGGAAAAAAAAATTATTTTAATTTTAGTTAAACAATAGAGCTTTGTTAATAAATGGTCTTTATTTTTAATTTAGAAAGATATGAATAAAAGCACTTACATGAGAAACTTGATATAAGTAAATGTAATTTAAACAAAATATTTGATCAGCGTCTGAAATGAAATTTAAAATTCAATTGAAATGAAAACGCAATTAGTTATTACACTGAATACAATTCCATTTCAATTGTTACAATGATTTCAAATTGAATATTACTTCGAACTTAGATTTAGTAATACAAGCTCCACCAGTGCTTTAATTTTAAGTTTCATTTTCAATAAATAGCACAATATTTTCGTATACCAATCTACCATTATTAAAATCCAAAATCTATCTAAATGTTAAATACATTATATTATGTTTAATTATCCGTTTTCAATTATATATATAAAAAAATGAAAACATTTTCCTTGGTCACGGCATCACGCGTGAACGGGTGGACCGATTTCGATAATTCTTTTTTTATTATATTCCTTGAAGTACGAGGATGGTCATAAGGAGAGAAAACGTAAATATATACCACGGGCGAAGCCGGGGCGGACCGCTAGTAACGCAATAAAACAAAATCATATTCCGAATTATTTAGATACGACATGTAAAACCTCTTAGATCAAAACCTTTTTCTTTTAAAAATGACAGCTGCGTTCCTTTTTACTCTGTGGTTCCCAATTTTATAGTCTGTGGAAATCGATCGGCTTATGTTGTCGCTGGCCAGTTCAAGCTATAGATAAGGGATATTCACACGTACTTATATTGTTATGTACTGCCCTTTCTACTCTGTTTCGATATCTGATAACGTTGGTACGTGTTGTGAATTGATCTTAGGGTCTGTTGTTTTTATCTATGCTATATGTACAATAAATGGGCAAAATAGAATTTCCTTTGTGAATATGGCAATAGTAGGGCAACATTTGTCCACTTTGGTCTAAAAAGGAAGAAAAAATTGTGTAATTTATCATAAAAATATTACAAGTTCAGTAGTTTTTAGACTCTTTTATAAGCATTTATGAATGAATGAATATAAAATTGATATAATATAACAATTATGCAAGGAAAGCAGTTTTCGCAGAAATGGCGAGAAACCGCTATTCTTTCAGTACATTTTGAATATAATTTAAATAATTTAAAAGTGTATTTAAAAGAAGCTTTTACTGTATAAATATTAAAACATGTAACCTTGGAATAACATTTAAATTAACGTTGTTTTAACAAGCAAATTCTATGAATAGTGAAACTTGTGTGCATTGAATAGATATCTACTGTAAAAGTTAAATTAAAGTTACAGAATTCGCCAAAATTGTAATAATTAGATAATTTAAAAGCCGAGGTTTTTTGCTAGAACCAACCTAAAAAGGCAAAGCCAATTAAAGTTAAAAGAAAACTTTCATTTCTTAATTTGTTTGTTTGTTTTCCTTTATAATAACAAGAGTTAGTATTCTATATTATCCTGTAAAAGACTTTGAAGTGAAACTTCTTTAGGCGCATTGAGAGTAAAATTTCAAGGTCGCGTCATGGCAAAACCGTAATGGAGTGGTGACGATTTTTGTGTCTTTGAATCTTGCCAAAGAAGTTTCACTTCTGAGACGTGTGCTCGGCACACATGCTCTTTTAAAAAAATAAAGCTTGAACCTATAACGTTGGTGATGTCACACATAACCACTGTACCAAGGAGGCCTTAAAGGATAATTTGCATATAAATGAGTTCAGGTTCAGGACATAGGCTGCCTTGCATCATTATAGATTCATAATATTTACTAGGATGCTGATTATGTAGTACAATATAATATTATGCATGCAAATATTACAAAATGATGTAAAACATAATAGGTATGTTAAAGTAGTTTAAATTAGGTGAAGAGTTTTTTTTATGTTATGTTTCACCCGCATTGCTCCGCTCCTGTTGGTCTTAGCGTGATGACATATTATAGCCTATAGCCTTTCTCCATAAATGGACTATCTAACACCGAAAGAATATTTCAAATCGGACCATTAGTTTCTGAGATTAGCTCGTTCAAACAAACAAACTCTTCAGCTTTACAGTACATATAAGTATAGATTGTAATAGAAATAAAACTAATTGGTGTTTCATTATCAGTCTATATATTTTCACAGCATATGATAATCTTACTTTGAAAGTTTAGCCCATTTTTCATTACAAAAGAACAAAAAATGACATAAGTATTAAAACTCTCTACGCAAATATTCTAACACAAGTTCTGCGGTAAAAAACCCAAAAAATAGAGTCGAATTCAGGATATTTTTTAATTCGGTTGAAAATACTCTAAATACAAGATTAATTGCAACTCTTTCTTCATTATTAACTTCTTAAAAACAAACATTCAACTTTAATATGGACTTACAAAGTGTTTATAGGAGTTAAGGGTGACACCAGAAAAGTTAAGATTAAAAGGGCTTCACCCTCTCAAATTTCTGATCACGAATAGCGCCTTAAGTTACTGAAGGGAGGATTTCATAAACGTATATTATGTAGGGCGGGATCGTATAGCAATTACACTTAAAGTTGGTGTATTTTAATGATTTTCATGCCACGTATGAAAACAAGTAAGTTTTAAGGGAAGTAGATTTTTGAAAAAAAAAGATCGAATTATTGAATTTCATTTTATCTATATAGGTACTAATATTATTAAGCTGAAGAGTTTGTTTGTTTGTTTGAACGCGCTAATCTCAGGAACTACTGGTCCGATTTGAAACATTCTTTCGGTGTTAGATAGCCTATTCATCAAGGAAGGCTATTATATAGGTTATAGGCGGAGCCACGCATGTGCAACCGCGGAGCGCAGCTAGTTTATATAAGTGATTTTCAACGGAGCTAATTTGAATGAAAAGTGTCGGTTAATAATAGCCTTTTATTTTTTTATATTCTCATGTCATTTTTTTGCGATATCAATTTCGTGAGCCTCTAAGAGTTATTTTTATCAATTTGGTTTCCATATAATCAAAGTAATACACTTACCCAAAACATGTGATTAACATCATCATACTTTTGATATTCCAAAGCAACAATACGCATAACCTATTTGAATAAGGGCTGATTTTTCAATCCTTGGTTAAAACTTATTCGTCGAATAATGTATAAAACTACCATTTTAAAACGTATTCTAATTGCCCGTATTTGACAGTTTACGTGACATTGCAATATTATCGTGTAATATTTTATTGGACGGATAAGTTTTATCCAAGCATTGAAAAATCGGCCCTAAATACAATAATCTCTGCTCCTAACCTCGAACAATACATACAAAAATCTTTACTCCTACAACCTAAAACATTGTACAATTTAATGTTCAAAATCGAAACAGCGATTTATCCCGTACTACTGAATTCAAATCCAGTTAACCTAGAAACAGTTTCTGACCGGATTTCAACGGTGAAGCGTGTTCGACCACGTTAAATCTACGATAGAGCAGATATAGCCTGAATTTTAGATCACTATTGATTAATATTTGGGAGCAAAAACTAAGCGCTGTTATTGACTACGCTCTTACCTATATAAGAGCTATCGAGTTTCTTGCCGGTTCCTCTCCATAACTGCTTTCCGTATCGGTGGTAAATGTTAAAAATGTTATGACGATTCAATAGTGATTTTATAAGAAGCCTAATTGAATAAATAAATGTTTGAATTTGAGATTTCGGAGTTATTTGTCGGTTCTTTTCGGTGGTAAATGGTAAAACTATGTTATGACGATTCAAATGTGCTTCTAGAAGAAGTCTAATTGAATATATAATTTGAGTTTGATGTTTATTTGGAAATTTTGATAATGTTGATCAAAATAGGTGTTAAAACTAATGACTACCTGTGGTTTATAAATTGATTTGGTAAATAAAATACTTAGTTGTTTTTATACTGCGCAAATTCTAACATAACAAGTTACTTAATTAATAAGTTTAACAGTTTTTTTAATAGTATTGGGAATGGATTAGGACTGTCGGAAAATTTGGGAAACTGTTAAAACATCAATTACGTGTTACCAACCAAAGATATTATATTTTACAAGGGAAGGCTTCAGAAAAATACGAATTTGAATATGACAAATTTTAACAAAAATATAGGTAATCCTTCTCAGAAATCAGCTTTATAAGCAATAATAATATTTTTTAAACGTCCCAACTTTCGCATTTATAATCTAAATAATACCAATACAGTATTCTGAGAAATTTTTAAAGAAATCGGGTCATTTTTTAAATGTTTGAGTTTGAGTTTGAAATTATAATACTACTCTCGAAAATGGCTGCACAGATTTTAATAATTTTATGGTATGTTTAATTTGTCTCCACTTGAATTAAGAACGTATTTTTTTAAATACCTACAATATGGTACATACAGTAAGTACCATAAATAATAACTTGAATAAATAAAATAAATATTATAAGAATGCTGCTAAAAGCCTACTTCCTAATAACCTTTATTCGCGAAAAAATCATTAAATTCGGTCCAGTACTTTTGGATTCTATTCAATATTTTCCTCTTTATAATATAAGTCTACTAAACTATTATAATAAAAACATTGCAAGTTTATAAGCATACTGCGGTCTGGGACCATCGCTAAAACGGCTAAAACTAAGCATATGCATCGAAATGTTATGGAAGCTATTCATGCATTATGTAACTGCATATTTACATTAACTTAACTGTACTTTTGTTATACTATAGTCAGCAAGGTATTCAACTAATTAGACTTTCAAAATTAGATGTAGGTAGTATAAGATTGCGCTCAAATTATTATTATAATTATTGTATCTAATGATTTTTTAAGTTCCACTTTATTTTATGTTCCACAGCTATGCTTACCTTATATAGTTAATTAAAAATAATAGAAAAAATGTGTATTATAAATTAAATTAAATTTAACAATATTAAAATCATGATACGTTAAAATATAATTCAATAAATCGATTGCCTTTTCGCCTTACATGAATTTTCATTAACACACACACGAATACGCAAACACACATAGCTACGTTTACAGTTTACTTACATATACACACACATACTCACGTACGCACTACACACGCACACACACGTATATCATATACACGCACACAAGCTCGTTCCCTTTTCACTTCTATGGGCAACTACCGCCCCAGCAAATACAAAATGGCGCATTTTTCTATAATTCACTCAGCAACGCTCGGAGAAATTGCAATTTTGCTTTCAATTTGAGCCGCTCTTCGTTTGTTTAGGATGTTTAGAATATCTGCTGTTATTTCTTTCACTCTTATTGCTTTGGTGTGACGCTCAGTGAAAATTCAATATAAAATCAAGTATGTGTATAAAATAAGGAAGTTACCTACGTAATTGGTCATAGTTAAAAAGTACTTATTAATGTATCATTATAAACCTACATTATGGAATGAACAAGGCTGCATTCTTTTAGTTATCATCCTGTTTTAACCCCTGAGAGAGAACTACTACAACGTCTACTAAATGTAATAATCATCACTACATAGTATAAAACAAAGTCGCTTTCTCTGTCCCTATATCCCTATGTCCCTTTGTATGCTTAAATCTTTAAAACTACGCAACGGATTTTGATGCGGTTTTTTAAAATAGATAAAGTGATTCAAGAGGAAGGTTTTAGTATATAATTTATTAGGTTTTAGACAAAGCGGGCGAAGCCGCGGGCGGTAAGCTAGTAACATATAAAACAAGAGATTTCCAAACAGATATTTAGTTTAAAATTTTCTGAGATTTTTCGCTCGATTAAAATATATAAGATTTCTCTATAGATTAGAAAATTTAAGATTAGAAGCGACTTACAGTTCCTACCTATCGTTATACCGTAAATCTATTTAGCTCTAACGGCGAACACCTGTGCCCTACGACATGTCCTTGCGATCTGGTTATAGCAGGTGACCTAGATAATGCTTAGATTTCTTTTAAACTATAAGAAGTCTGTTATCAGGAAATTTCAGATTTATTTATTTTTATGTTCTAGGGTTTGGATGCAATAAAATATTATTATTTATTTAGATTGTTTGTTGTTGCTATTTTAATACCATCCAAATTTAACATAGTTGAAAAATGTTGAAAAAAATGTAGGTATGCACAATATATTATGCTCTCAGTTTTTAGTTTTGTATTGAAATATAAATGTATGAGAATTCAAATAATAAATTTTAAACCAGTTGCAGAGTGGAGAACAATGCTCTTGCCTGTTGTAAAATCTACTTATTATGCAATATTATAGTTTGCAATGCAAGAAATTAAAAAAAAATTTAAGCTTTTTATATAAATTGATAAAAATAATGCCCTTAGGCACAGCTCGTATAGAATAATTTAAAAACTTGCAGCTTTTAAATTGCTTTTAAACTTCTTTATTGAAGCGATACTACTCTATATGCGTGTTATGAATATTAATTATTAATATAAAAACGTTCACATATCTGTCGTAAAATGTTAATTTTAACATCATGTAAAATATAAATATTTGTTCTCGTAATTACAATGTATCTGTCTGTTTATGACTTTATTGTTACTTACCTAATCGTTGTACTTTCTAATTCTAGGCTTAGGCTTAGCCTGAGTACTACAATGTATTAATGTGAGAATATGCTATAGATACTTAAAATTATTGTATTGAGGAGAATATTGTCAGTATTTGTGCATGTTTGTTCAGTTTGAGAAATTGTATGCATATAGCGTAAACGTAAAATAATAATTTGCATATAATTTTGGAACGATTATATTGTCAAACACAAAAAATAATATAATAAATAGCTAAAGTCAACACATTTTTCAAAATTTAAAAAGCGATGTAATCAAGAGTTATTATTTTCGAGTAATCGAGTAATCAAAACCACCTAAACAGAATTAAAACTATGTTACGCAAAAATACTCACAAAAAAACACATTATCTTATTAATATAAGCGTAGAAAATTAATCAAGAGCCTTTGTCGATACAAGCCGGTCCATTATCCGACTTATGGTAAAGAGCCGTCAACTTAATTAATCATAATTAATTGATATTCACTAGTAACACTGTAATATTTTAATTAATCTCTGCCTCATTTTCGAGGATATTAAGATTTTGGAGATCTTTTTGTTAATGAACTGTATTTGATAATAATGTTATTGGGATAGTATTTATCTTTATATTATTTTATCTTTTGAGATTTAAAGATTAATTAAATTAAGAAACTTTGAGAAGGACAGTATTTATTTTCCGTTGGTAATACAATTATTGAGGGTGAAATAGATATTATTGATTGACTCGTGTTTTGCTTTGTGTTGTCATTTTACTACTTTTATTTTAAAACATGCTTAATTTTTAAATACATAACTTCCACGATAACGCCTGCACTGCAATCTAAAAATAAAGTACTCAATGTTATAATTAGGTATAAAAATGTAAAAATAACTGAAAAGAGTCATCTAGAAGCGAGCTTCAACTTCAAGATACTTTGCTTTGCGTAGCCAACACCTCGTCTAATATGACCACTCACATATTTTTTATTCAGTCGAAATATATTTCTAAAAAGTACATATATCTCGATGTTCTAAAATTGTATTTTTGTCGCAAACAAATTGTGAACTTTTCCGAATCGTCCGTTAGCTGTAGTAGGTTGCGAATTGACGGAGGCCCGGTAAGGATGGACTTATTTTTACGTAGTTTCTGGAATAAAGAAAACTATAGCAACCGTATACTTTTGGATATAAAAGAAGCAATTAAAAGACGACCAGTTTATATTGAAACTATATACCTACCAACTGTATACAGACAATATAAATTTATTATGCTACATGATACAATATTGTTCGAATTATAACATGAACAAAAAATTACGAAAACAAAATCGCCACAATTCCAAAAGACTAGCCGTATACAGGATGATTTAAACAATTCGACTTCGATATTAACATATTATCTAAATGGTTACTTTTGACTCCAAGTGTGTAAAAATCTTCTTAAAAACACAATGCAATCCACACACTAACACGAACACAAGTTATCGGTACCAACCAATAACATCACAAATCATCGGAGCGAAATTGCTTCGAGCATTATAATAAAAACATACCTCTTGCTGATGGTTCAGCTTTGTTTTTTGTCAAAACATTATTTCTTATTTTTATGTGATTCTTGTGCCAAGGAAAATACATTAGATTAGATGTTTAGGATTCCAGCAGTATCTCGAAGATAGATTGGCGGCTGTCGGGAGAAAATGTTAGGTCAGGTTGGCTCGTCCTTTTCGATTTCGATTTTTTCGCTGATGTCGGTAAAGAGTTGGCAAATCAACTTTTGACTAAAAATCTTAATTTGGTAAGGAACCCTGCTCCAAACACGACTAACCTAAACAGCTCTTCTTTCGTTCTTCTAAAAACCGATGTCAGTGAAGTTAAAACAATAATCACGACGTTAAAATCTGATAGTGCCCCAGGGTGGGACAAAATACCTACAAAATTTCTTAAAATTTGCTCTTCTATTGTAGCTCCTGCTATTTGTCACTTAGCGAACTTATGTTTTAGTACAGGTATATTCCCTGCTCAGCTGAAAAAGTCAGTAGTTGTTCCGGTGTATAAGGGTGGGGATGGATCCGATGTCAATAATTATCGCCCCATCTCAGTTCTGCCAGCAATCTCTAAAGTTATCGAAAAGCTCATTAATAGTAGACTCCTTAATTACTTTGAAAAATATAACATCTTCTCTGACTCACAGTTTGGGTTCAGGCGCGGTCTTTCAACCGAAGATGCTGTGTTGAAATTAACATCTCTTATATCTGACAGACTGGATGAAGGCAAAAAATGTTTGGCTGTTTTTCTAGACCTGAAAAAGGCCTTTGACACCGTTTCCATCCCTATTCTTATCCGTAAGCTGGAGCATGCAGGCATTCGTGGTACACCCCTTAATCTAATGGAAAGTTATTTAACAGAGCGGACTCAATGTGTAAAAATAGAAAATTATATTAGCTGCGATAGAGGCGTTACCTGTGGTGTGCCACAGGGAAGCGTTCTCGGACCAACGCTCTTTTTAGTCTATATCAATGATCTCACTAATTTAAGTATATTAAATGGAAAAATCTACTCTTACGCAGATGATACGGCGATAGTGTTTAGTGGGAATTCATGGCTTTCTGTATTTAACGCGGCACAGATAGGTATTTCTAAAATTTCTGATTGGTTAATAAGTAATCTCCTCACTTTAAACATTAAAAAAACTAATTACATATGCTTCTCAATTAATAATAAAACACAACCTAATCCTAATCTTAACCTTAAGCTCCACGAATGTGACGGAACTAATAATTTAAATTGTACTTGCGACACTATTGAAAAAGTTTTTACTACAAAATATCTCGGGATCATACTTGATCACCGCTTATCTTGGCATTCACACATTGATTATATGAACGAAAGAGCACGGAAATTAATCTGGATCTTTAAATCTTTGAGACATGTAACTTCACATAAGCTTAGGAATCAAATATACAAGTCCTTAGTTCAATCAATCTTAGCATATTGTATTCCTATCTGGGGGGGAGCTAACAAATCTAAATTCATAGAAATGGAGCGTGTGCATAGGTGTCTTCTGAAAGTCATGTATCAAAAACCTCGCCGTTTTCCAACGACAGATCTGTATAAACTATGTGATATTCTATCAGTCAGACAACTATACATCTTACTTATTACAATAAAAACACACAAAAAAACACCATTTATTTATACCACAGTGGAGGGAAGAAGAAGGAAGGAGGTAATTAAAACTCGCTGTACCAAAACTGTTTTTGCCAGACGCCAGTACTCAGCTAACTCAGCTTATATATATAATCATCTAAATAAATTATTTAACATTAATAGACTAACTTGTTGTGATTTAAAAAATAAAATAATGAATTGGCTAAAAACACTAAATTATGATGACACAGAAAACCTTCTTGCTACGTCATGCACTGTGTAATTTATTACTTTTATATTATTTATTTAACTATAACCACGTGTAATCATTAGCTGGTAAATATTAATTGCTATTTCAATTCGTTAACTCACAAACTCGTGCTCATACATAAACCGACAAATCCAAACACACACACACACACACACACACACACACACACACACACACACACAACACAATACACAAACACATCACACACACACAATCATACACTCCACACTTAACTATTAATATTTAGTTATTAACAGTTTATTTTTTTCATGTAGATAACCTATTTTAAGTTAAGGAAGAGCGGGTCCTCCTGACACAGGTTTTATCTTAAACTTACTAGGAGGGCCCTACTACTCCAAATTGTGTAAAATTTAGAAAGGAAATAAACTATTTTGATTTTTGATTTTTGATTTTTTGATTATGTAACTGCATATTTACATTAAGGCCGTGTACGCGGTCCGTGCGCTGTTTGGCTCAAATATGTGATTTTTCAAACCAGATTGTCCATCAACCACTTATCTTACAAACATATGAATTACTAATAATTTTAGGAAATTTTATTGTCTATGTAGTTAGTTAAGAGTTTTTTTCAATTAATACAGTATTTCTGAATACCATCAAGATAACTGAGCCGATGATTACTTGATTTCACTTTTAGTGTCAATTTCGAAGCTAAAAATATCTGAAATTGCTGACAGATCTAACACACAATTATTTTTAACTAACTGCAAAGATCCTTATTAAAATAGTTAGTTAAAAGATTTTTTTATTTTGGACTCCTAACTTACGAAATTAAAATCCGAACAATGTGATTTTTTTTAGAAATTATAGTCGACAAAATGATTATTTTCACCAAGATATTTGACTTAATTGAATATAATTTATACATATTGCAATAAAAGAATGTCTTACTTATAAGATAAAATTTAAAAAATCAACTAAGGTACCTCTATTATTTTTCTACAATTTTTTTTAAAGTACTATAAAACACTGCGCGTGACCCGATTAAAATCAGTCGGCAGCGAGCCTTTCCACAGAGAGGACATGTTGCTCGGCGCTCTCCTGTGGACCTATGCTGTTCATAGTAAAAGGATAGCGCAAGCCGCGATCTACCGTAATAGATCGCGGAGTTTTTGACTTGCGTTAAATAGAATATGCGCTCTTAACTTAACTGTGCTTTTGTTATACTATAGTCAGCAAGTTGTTCAACTAATTAGACTTTCAAAATTAGATGTAGGTAGTATAAGATTGCGCTCAAATTATTATTATAATTATTGTATCTAATGATTTTTTAAGTTCCACTTTACACAGATATGCTAACCTTATATAGTTAATTAAAAATAATAGAAAAAATGTGTATTATAAATTAAATTAAATTTAACAATATTAAAATCATGATACCTTAAAATATAATTCAATAAATCGATTGCCTTTTCGCCTTACATGAATTTTCATTATACACACACACGAATACGCAAGCACACATAGCTACGTTTACAGTTTACTAACTTATACGCACTCATGCATGCACGCACACACATACGTACATAATCATACACACGCATGCACACAAACACACCCATATGTAATCATATACACGCACACAAGCTCGTCCCTTTTCACTTCTATGGGCAACTACCGCCCCAGCAAATACAAAATGGCGCATTTTTCTATAATTCACTCAGCAACGCCCGGAGAAATTGCAATTTTGCTTTCAATTTGAGCCGCTCTTCGTTTGTTTAGGATGTTTAGAATATCTGCTGTTATTTCTTTCACTCTTATTGCTTTGATGTGACGCAGCGTCAGCCAAAATTCAATATAAAATCAAGTATGTGTATAAAATAAGGAAGTTACCTACGTAATTGGTCATAGTCAAACAGTACTTATTAATGTATCATTATAAACCTACAATAAGGAATGAACAAGGCTGCATTCTTTTAGTTATCATCCTGTTTTAACCCCTGAGAGAGAACTACTACAACGTCTACTAAATGTAAAAATAACAATTAAAATTAGAAATTTCCAAACAGATATTTAGTTAAAATTTTCTGAGATTTTTCGCTCGATTAAAATATATAAGATTAACTGTAATTTCTCTATAGATTAGAAAATTTAAAATTAGAAGCGACTTACAGTTCCTACCTATCGTTATACCGTAAATCTATTTAGCTCTAACGGCGAACACCTGTGCCCTACGACATGTCCTTGCGATCTGGTTATAGCAGGTGACCTAGATAATGCTTAGATTTCTTTAAAACTATAAGAAGTCTGCATCAGGAAGCTTGCTCATTTTAGACTTATTATTATGTCCTTGGGTTAAGGTGCATAAAATATTGTTATTTATTTCGATTATTTGTTTTTTCTTGCAATTACATGTAAATCACACTAATCCTACTAATATTATAAATGCGAAAGTTTGTGAGGATGTGTGTGTATGCGTGTGTGTGTTTGTTACTCTTTCACGCAAATAAAAAATTTAGCTCACATACAGAGGGTAACTTGGATTAACACATAGGGTAGGTTTTATCCCGGAAATCCCACGGGAACGGGAACTAAGCGGGTTTTCCTTTGAAAACGCGGGCGAAGCCGCGGGCGGAATTCTAGTTTAATATATTTGAAAATGGTATGTATGTAGGTATGAACAATATATTATGCTCTCAGTTTTTAGATTTGTATTGAAATATAAATGTAGGAGTATTTAAATAATAAATTTGAAACCAGTGTGGAGAACAATACTCTTGCCTGTTGTAAAATCTACATATTATGCAATATAGTTAACTTAAGTAAGTTAAGCAAGAAATTTAAGGAAGCAAAGAATTTAATTTTTTATTCATAAAAAAGCTTTTTAAATAAATTGATTTAAATATTGCTTTTTGGGCACAGCTGGTAGGTATAGAATAATTTAAAAACTTACAGCTTTTAAACTTCTTTATTGAAGCGATACGACTCAATATGCGTGTTATGAATATTAATATAAAAACGTTTACATATAAATATTAATTTAAACATCGTATAAAACATAAAACATGTTTACTTTTGTAATTACAATGTCTTCGTTCTGTTTATTACTTCATTGTTAATCACACTTGAAGCCTAGAATTAATGTGGGAATATTCTATAGATACTCCTTATAATTATAATATTAGGGAAAATATTTTAAGTATGTTTGTTAATTTTGAGAAATTTTATGCATAAAGCGTAACCGTAAAATAATAATTTGCATATACATAATTTAATAAATTGAATGTAAAATGGCAAAAATCAACACTTTTTACAGATTAAAAACGCAATCTATTCAAGTTTTTCCTTTTATTTGAATGAATGAAGGAATGAAATACTCTCTATTGTACATAATATGTATATTATACAGAAATAAAGTTTCTTACATAGTTAAGATAACTTATAATAGAGATGTACAAAGAGCGGCTTTATCGCTCGTGAGCGATTTCTTCCAAGCAACTCGATGGAGATAGATATTATCATCATCATCATCATCAGCTCATATACGTTCCCACTGCTGGGACACGGGCCTCCTATGAGGGAGATAAATATAGTGAACAAGAATTAAAGAGTAGAATAAGACAAGGAAAGAAGAAAGAGTAAACATAGAAAAGTATAATTTTATAATTTGATCAAGTAACACTAACAGCGTTAAAACTATGTACTACAACAACCTTAACATAGTTAAAACAACGTTACGCAAAAATACTCACAAAAAGACACATTATCTTATTAATATAAGCGTAGAAAATTAATCAAGAGCCTTTGTCGATACAAGCCGGTCCATTATCCGACTTATGGTAAAGAGCCGTCAACTTAATTAATTATAATTAATTGATATTCACTAGTAACACTGTAATATTTTAATTAATCTCTGCCTCATTTTCGAGGATATTAAGATTTTGGAGATCTTTTTGTTAATGAACTGTATTTGATAATAATGTTATTGGGATAGTATTTATCTTTATATTATTTTATCTTTTAAGATTTAAAGATGAATTATTTTAGAGAATTTTTTAAATATATAGATGTAAACTTTGAGAAGGAATGTATTTATTTTTCGTTGATAAAATTGGGGGTGAAATGGATATTATTAATATTATGTTTTGCTGTGTTGTCATTTTACTACTTTTATTTTAAAACATGCTTATTTTTTAAATACATAACTTCCACGATAACGCCTGCACTGCAATCTAAAAATAAACTACTCAATGTTATAATTAGGTATAAAAATGTAAAAATAACTGCAAAGAGTCATCTAGAAGCGAGCTTCAAGATACTTTGCTTTGCGTAGCCAACACCTCGTCTAATATGACCACTCACATATTTTTTATTAAGTTGAAATATATTTCTAAAATTGTATTTTTGTCGCAAACAAATTGTGATCTTTTCCGAATCGTCCG
The DNA here is from genome assembly GCF_061535395.1 of Colias eurytheme. Taxonomy (NCBI): domain Eukaryota; kingdom Metazoa; phylum Arthropoda; class Insecta; order Lepidoptera; family Pieridae; genus Colias; species Colias eurytheme. The sequence continues at coordinate 694,776 of NC_142983.1, forward strand.
TTAGTAGTAGGTTGCGAATTGATGGAGCCCCGGTAAGGATGGACTTTGTCGATTTATTTTTACGTAGTTTCTGGAATAAAGAAAATTATAGCAACCGTATACTTTTGGATATAAAAGAAGCAATTAAAAGACGACCAGTTTATATTGAAAGTACTAAATACCAACTGAATACATAGACAATATAAATTTCTTATGCTACATGATAAAATATTATTCGAATTATAACATGACAAAAAAAAATCGCCGCAATACAAAAAGACTAGCCATAATGTCATAAACAGGATGATTTAAACAATTCGACTTCGATATTAACATATTATCTAAATGGTTACTTTTGACACTACATTAATTTCAAACAAAAATTTTTTTCAACAGCGAGTGTGTAAAAATCTTCTTAAAAACACAATGCAATCCACACACTAACACGAACACAAGTTATCGGTACCAACCAATAACATCACAAATCATCGGAGCGAAATTGCTTCGAGCATTATAATAAAAACATACCTCTTGCTGATGGTTGAGCTTTGTTTTTTGTGAAAACATTATTTCTTATTTTTATGTGATTCTTGTGCCAAGGAAAATACATTAGATTGGATGTTTAGGATTCCAGCAGTATCTCGAAGATAGATTGGCGGCTGTCGGGAGAAAATGTTAGGTCAGGTTGGCTCGTCCTTGAATAATTTATTAGGCTGAGTGCTGATAGAAATAGACGGGGTATTTTAAAGTATTGTATAGTTAAGCTTTTTTCTGTGAGTGTATTTTTTATTTAATTTCTTATAAGTATTCTAATGTAATTAGTTTTAAGTTTTTAAATGAGAAGAACAATTATTTAAGCCCAACAGTCAGGTTATTCTTTTGTTGAGAAATTTTTGAAGAATAGAAAAAATCGACCACGAGGTGGAATTGGACCCTACGTCTTTTTTGCCTCACCATTTCTTCAAACCTTTAAAGATTTCTCATTAAAAGCAATTGAATGCTATAAAAAATTTAATATTCAGTCTTTTATTTATATTCATTGAAAGTAAGATCTTAGTTCTTATTAAAGTAAACTACATGAATAATAATCCCTAATGAGTGCAAAATCCGCGTAATTGAAAAAGAAACCTATACAGTATCGCATGTAGGATATTAAAAAATAAAGGCTGAACTTGATGAAGCTTACATTTTTTCATAATAATATTTAAAATAGTATAGGTACAGTAAATCCAGTACAACCTTATGAAAAAAGAAAGTTTATTCCAACATACAGTACACATAATTTAAAACTACAGACTTATAACTGTTTCTTCTACAGATTTTTATAATTAACTTGAATGATGAAAATAGAATGAGAATTAAAAGCAAAAGAATAGTTATTTAACGAATTTGTTAAAATACAGCTAAAAAATTACACACAAGTCAAATCAATACAAAAACCTGTAAAAATAATGATTCCCTTACAAACGTAGAAGATTCGAAACGATACAAACCCAAGGTTGGCAAACAAAGCCACACAGAATGAAATGGGTCAGGCAATTCGATAAATAATGCATCACATACATTATGCCACGGGCAAGCAGGTTTTTGTATCTTCAAATATCAGATATCCTGGGAATTTATCGTGGCCAAGGATCCGGGTTGATTTTTAGGAATTCATTTGAGAGGTATTGCTGGTATATATTATTGGTAAAATCCTTGATAATTGGCCCTTTCTCAGAATAAAAAGTAAAAGCTTGTGTTTGTTACTCTATCATGTTGAAATAGCTGTTTCGATGTGTACATAGAATTTGGCACAGAGATAGTCTGTATAGGCAAGTTTTTACGTTTCTATAGTGAGAAGATATTATATACAGTTTTTTCATATACAATTCGGTTTTTTTTAGAAGCATGGCTCTCCAAATACCACAGGGAAGTCACTGACACCCTCTCAAGTGTTGAAGTGGCGTACACTGAATGGCTTACTCCTTCCATACTTACACAATACACATATATGCGCATATTTTTTATTTTTTGCTGAAAAACAAACTTGGAAATTTAATGTGATTCGATATCTGAAGTGGTCATGAATCTAAGGTGTCGTCACGGTAAGACGAAAGACACAGGTTCGAATCGCGTCTCCTGGTTTCATTCTTTCAATTTTTTTCAAATGTTTATAAATAGCTATAAACGAAATTAATCATATTTATTTATAGGTTAATTCATTGAAATTCTACGAATTAAATCAAACACTGATTGCATATGATGTAATAAATTATGTTTAAATAACTTTAAAACTAAATTCGGTTTTATTTACTTCGTTAGTTTGTAATTCAATTCTAGTAATTGCTAATTGCATTTGAAATGGACTAAATGATAATTTCGATATCCGTTAATATATTAAATTAATTAATCGTATTCATTTTATAATGAAATCGAACAAATTCTGTTATGTATTTAAACGGTAAAATCAATGGAGCTAAATACACTTTTCATTAAATTATTGGATGGATATAAATAGTTTAACACAATTTTAATCATAATTTTGATGAACCTAAATGAAGATTCATCATTTCATTATATTACACTAGTGGTCCGCCCCGGCTTCGCCCGTGGTACCTACATGTTTAAACTATCCTATCTCTCAAGTTGGATCGAACTGCACATGGTGTGCGAATTTTATTATAATCGGTTAAGTGGTTTAGGAGTCCATTGAGGACAAACATTGTGACACGAGATTTATATATATTAAGATTGAACGATAGTCTCTCTATAACCACTGTGGCGAGCTTTTTATTTTGCCACATATTTTAAAAAATACCACATATGTTTATTACAGAAAATCACAACACAGCAATAGTTTTAACATTTTGATACAAACAAAACACAAAAACGAAAGAATCTCTATTAATTTCGATCACCACCATTACAAGCAAAAAAGAATATTAATAATAACTCCCTTATTAAGAATTTGTATCATGTTCTTGTCTCGTAAAGCTTAAAGGTGACAGACTGAACTCATGAAGTTAATGAATACCGACCTACTTTCTGAGGCAGTATGGGTTCTGACACAAATCAAACGCACTCGCGGTATAGCACATGTCTTTATCTATGACCGAGTTGTGTGTCTCACAATTTTCAAAAGAAACGAAAGAGACAGAATGTTTCTTGTCTAGCGTTACGTCATCGATTATGTAAACTACGTATATACGTTACATGTGTTTGAAATAATAGTAAGAATAGAAATATAAATATAAATAAAAGATAGCATTTTACCATAAAGACGTAAAATCCATGAAAATCATTACTATAAATAAATGTGAGCAGTCAGTTTGTTGCCTGAACTAGAAGATAATTGAATAACCATATAATAAAAATGAATAAAAAATTGATAAATGAATAAAAAATAGATGAAACAAATCTGAATGATGCTCTACAAATAGAGTTAGATGTATTATAATTATCTAATTTTGGTTCATACCTACTGTGACATGTATTTTTTTATTTATTTTACTATGTATTATATTGTTTAACTAAATATTTAAAAAAATAACCGAAACACTAAAATATACCAAACAAAAACTTTAAGGCCGGCGATAGGAACACAATTCATAACTGTATAAAACAACAAAGACCGGCTGTACCCTTGTCAATGTCGCCGGCAATTTGACTTTTAATATATCATTTAAAACGAGAAAAGTTAATTCTCTCTTCATTTTCAGATATTTACATACTTCCCGGCGATTATTTTTGGTTTTTTAATGCAACATGTCGCTAAATAGATGTAGCTAGTCATTTGTTAAAGTTGAAATCCAGTTCATTAACCTGAAACATTTAAAGTTAAACATTTATTTTTACAATACTATATACAGTAGAAACACTTTTGAGTTCTTTAGATTTAAATCTAGTTGACTGACTCAGACTCATTTTGTCTATATTTTATATATGTTAATTTTTTAGTGAAATTTGAAATTTTTACAATTATTATTTAAATTCGCTTGGAAATAAAACCAAAACACCAAAAATCATGAAAATCCATTCAAATGCTTGATGCATGATTTATTGGTGTCACACTAAACAAACTTTTTTTATAAAAACAATACATTTTTTATGTAAGACGTGAATTAGTCTAAGATCTACAGATAATAAAATGAAATTTGAAATGGTTTATGCTACCATAAACCATATTGACGACTCACGCACTAGATATTAAATTTACGACGATTTTGCAAATCGACTTCCTATCCTTTTTGATCCTATAATATTATGCAGCATATGTCTCATTGACGCTATTATAAGAAAACTGCCTTATTTTTAATATTAAAGTAATCAAAGTATACCGTAAATACATCTTTGGTTTTTTGTTAAAATAAAAAAAATATACAGCAGATTTACAAGGTTTTTTTTAACTACAGTTTGTTCTTAAAATAAAACATTCGTTTCAAATTCGTGGTAATCTTTCAATTTTAAATGCAGCGTAAAACCAAATACAATGGTTTACTTGTAAATTGTAATTGGTATATTTGCGTGTTTTTGCATATAAATTTCATGATAATTTTATTAACCAAATTTATATGGATTGTATTTATTTAGACCCCTTTTCACAGTTAACTGTGGCTAATTGTATTAAGTTAGATATTGTGTTTGTTCACGTACCAGCCATTTGAGAAAATGGCGGCATTATAAGCGTGAAATATAATTGTTTACATTATTTAAACAACACTCCTGTATATTTTTGGATGTTTCTGGATTGTCAACAATGTTAAATGGTTCAAAAGCTTTTGATTAAATTTTGCATACAGATAGTTTTTCACAGCATTAGTCGAATCTCAAGTAATTACGATAAATAATAGGTATTTCATATTAAATTTTCGTACACATTAATAACATACACTAAAATTATTAGGAAATTGCTCAGTTAAATTACTTTCGTGTCCATAATTGGCATTCAAAATATAAAGCCTACATTTAAAATTCAATTTTGATCCATTATTATTTTCTCTGAATAGAAAACAGGTTAAAAATTAATTCCGAGATTTTTCATTTTTGCAACCAAATGTCGAGAAGTAATTATTTTTTGACATTTAATCCATCAGTCCTCGGAATCACAGACACAATAGAAAATCTATTGTGTCGCGCCCCGATCGGGCCTTACGGTGGTCAATGGGTTAATTAGTGATGACATGAAGGAATTGCACTGCTATTCAAAAAATGTAATTTTTTTACGAAGAAACGATATGACTGGCAATTTACTTAAATTTAAAATATTGTTAATTTTCATTTAAGTATACGATGACATTGTAATAACGTAATAAAAAAATAAATAATAAACAAATAAAATTCCAGTAACTTTATAAACAATGCTAATTATTATAAGTAAAGTATTAATCCCTTCAAAGATAAGAATCACAATTGCCTTAATTGTAAAGAAATTTATAGACAAAAATGGAATTCTTTAAGATTATTAAAACAAAGTTTTGGATAACTCGATTCGTTTTAATTGACGTCAGAAACTGGGGGATTAGTCTGAAAATGAATTAAAAGAATAATAAAGTTGAATTTATTAATTTCCAACATCTTTATTTCAGCTGTAACAAATTACTGAGACGCTTATAAGATCGCAATTCCGAATAACATCCAAACCAGATGGTCCAAATTGTTAACTTTATTCATCTCGAGAACAAAGCAATCGTTCAAGTATAAAAAACAATACTCCACGAATGAAAAAGTAATATCAATATCTCATTTTCGTTCTTTGTTCCAGATAATGAAAGCGTTTGGTACCGTTTCACGGATGCCTTGAGGCAATATGAAATTGAAACGAAGTCTGGACGTGCGGCTGATCGCGCTGTGTACGACGTGCATCATCCTGCCGGCCATCGCCTGCCCCTCCCAGTGCGTCTGCAAGTGGAAGAACGGAAAGCGGTACGTCGAATGTACCGACAAAGAGTTAAAGGCGATCCCCGACTCGCTAGACTCCGAAACACAAGTGCTCGACTTCACCGGCAATGATTTGCAAGTACTCCAAAAGGAAACATTCCATAAACTCGGTCTGTTGGACTTACAGAAAATTTATCTTCAGAGATGTCGGCTGCAGAAAATCGATAGCCTCGCGTTCAGGGGACTCGCCAATTTAGTCGAGTTAGATCTTTCCAATAATTACATCACAGTCATCCCGTCTAGCAACTTCGTCTTTTTCCCATCTCTAATGAGACTCTCTTTGAACAACAACCCAGTTACGAATATAAAAGCGCACTGTTTCCAACATCTGTTCTATTTGAATACGTTAGAGCTGAGTAATTGTAAAATCGAAAGTATAGAACCGGAGGCCTTCGCCGGCTTGAAGCACTTGGAATGGCTCAGATTGAACGGTAATAGGTTATCAAATATTCAAGGCGATAATTTGTTCCCCGATACGTTGCGGGGTATCGATCTTCAGAGTAATAATTGGAACTGCGATTGTCATTTGAGAGATTTACATAACTGGCTATCGAATTTCAATATGCCACACGCCGTCGAGCCAATTTGCTCGCAACCTGAGCGGTTGAAAAAACGCACAATCACAAGTGTCGACGAATTCGATTTGGCTTGCTTGCCGAAAATCACCCCTACGACCACGTACATAGAGACTGGCGTCGGGAATAACGTAACACTGGAATGTCTAGTGAAGGCCGTGCCAGAAGCGAAAATACAATGGTTTTATCAAGGGCAGCTTATTCGTAATTATTCAACGTCCGCCGCTGAGCCCCATCATGTTTTCCACGTGGAGAACGGCGTTATTGATAAAAAGAGCGAACTGTATATTTACAATATCGGAAGCGATGACAATGGTACTTATTCATGCATCGCGGAGAATTCCGCGGGGAGGTCACGAACAAACTATACCATTAAAATTCTTATTAAAGAGGAACCCGTGGTTATTGTCGTGACATTCCCACATAGACATTTAGTAGTTATAATAACAGTGATATTTTTAATTATCGTATTACTTATAGCCATAATTGCGGTTGTGCTATTAAAATTTAAAACTGATACGCGCAGTCGTAAGAAGAAGGAGAGTGGTAAGGACGTAGCGTTATGTAACCAAATGTTGCCCTCGAGCCGAGGCAACGGATCTTTGCCCAAGAACAATGGCAGCGTTATAGTGAACGCACATTCGCATCACGCGCTGCATTATACAGTGCAAACAAACCGAGATTTCGAGTCGAGCGACACGTATCAAAGCAATAACATGAAAGGCTTTGTCGACAGAAATCCTGACCTAATTAGCGACGCGGAAACGGTCGCAAACAACGCACAGAATGAGAACACAGTGTTATCGGTGTACAAAACGCAAACTGCAAACGATAGCTTTGAAGAGGAAACCGCATTTACTGCGCCAGTGCAACGACAAGTGACTTGGCAGGATCAACAGACTGTAAATAGCATGAGTTTGCCTCAAAACGCAATGTACCAGCATTCCGCTGACGTCCACTTGAACCCTGGTTGTTTCCTTGATAGTGAGGGTTATCCGTTTGACTATGGGCTTCCAAAACATCCGTGTCGAGCGCCAATTATGTCTAATTATTCAGTTGTTGGGCCATTTTACCAGACTCTACCGCACAATCGGGCAAAAGGGCCAAAGCTCGCATGTAAATTTGCTAAAGACACGGAGTTCAATGCCACTCCGCCGCCGTGTGCAAACTTTGAAATATTCAATGGAACAAATGTGAGGCGCACTTTAGAAGGATATCCCGTACCGAGGAATCGCCAAATAGCATTTGTAGGGAATGGAACAGTGTATTACAATGAAGAATTTGTGCCTTCGCCGCCTGAAGGATACAAAACTGAGCCAGTACAGTGTTGTGCCCCGCAGGAAACCTGTCCCGCTTGGAACCCCAAGGGTACTTGTGCCGTGATGGTGCCTATGGGGATTGCGGAAACTCCGGGCCGGTGCTATCAAGTGGAAACGCGATGTGTAGACACGCAAACTACGGACACGAGAGTGCCGGGCGAGGGCACCGAAAACGTTCTAAAACCACTGCCACAAGTTTCTAACGCTAAATGCGCCTCTGATATATGTTCGGAAAGCCCCGACGAGGGGTATGTTGGCGACGCTAACGACATCTGACGACGTCGTCGCAACGATAACGCGTAAACAGGGCAATTTAGACGCTAGTAAAGTGATAAAGCGACTGAATATGAAAATAGTAATGTATATACGAAGTGTACAGTGCACGTGCGGTATTTTTTACATTTGCATTGTCATATGAAGTGACTTTTTTACCGAATATTGCATTAAGATAACGTTTTTGTTCACCAAAGTTTTCTAGTCTCATGATCTCATGTATGTACCATATTATTTGTTTTACATAATGTTTCATACCTCATCATTAAAATCATGCAATGTGCCAAGTTGGAAATAGTTCTAGTTTCCTAGAATAGATTAAATTTACGCCTAAACAATTTGTTATTCGGTAAGTATTTCTGTTATTGCACTCGAGAGAAAATTGGTTTTTAACCCTTAATTACTCGCGTCCATTTAGTTACACTTACGCTCGCGTGGGGTATATTTAACCCCAATTTTAAAGGTACAATAAAACATATTCTTAATGACATACTTTTATTTTTATTATAAAAATTAGAAAGAGACAACATTGTTCTAAATTATAATACTATCTTTAATCAATATAAATATAATAAACTTTTAAAGATGAAACTTTAAATTTAGGACCTTTTTATTCAATACATTTATCACATATCATAGTGGAATGGTCGTGACAAGCTTGCTGGTGGAATTTGGCACAGATAAATCTTTCTTTTTTATCCTTTGACCTTGGACAGATATCACACCTTTTATAAGTTGTCGATGGATCACCTCTGGAAGTGGGGCTAGGATCCCGAACTTGAGCATTTTTTTAGCCGTTTTTGTATGGCCCTAGGCAGTGTGGTAAATATAACCATAGGCCATCTTTTTGTTCTTCTGCCGACGTTATAGTTAGCACACATTTGGTTGAGTTGTGGTCACTCTGGATCACGTCCTCGTCTACCTCATCTTCATCGGAACTATCTATGATGCTTTCTTCGTCGTCTTCCAAACGCTCAACAATCTGGTAGTCAGAAAGACGCTTACTTGCCATTTTAGGCGTTCTTACCTAAAACAAATAAACATAAAACAAAGATAAGTAAAAAAAAAACAACCATTTAGTATATGTACTGCGCATTATAAAATAAAAATACACATACTCACTCGTCCAAAAAAGTTGCACGAATACTCGCGTGGGGCAATATATACCCCAGACGCGATCTCCTGGCACAAACACATGACATGTAGCGGCGCTCGCGAGTGCTTCACGGCAGGGGAAGGTATTTAGACAGCTACTAAGAAAGGCACGCAGGTAGCTTTAAAAATGGCGGAGATACGACGCTTCAAATACGCCGTGGGGTTAGATATACCCCACGCGAGTAATTAAGGGTTAAGATGAAATATTGTGGACTGCGAACGAAATTTCTGTTTCGGACTGTTTTACTGTATTTTGTATTGTTCTCATTCTTAGTTTGATGTCATATAACGAAGTTTTCTAGCGCCTCGTAGCCTGGTATTATATTTTACAGTGATATTTTCTTTCAAAGTTGTACGTAAAACTATAGAGTGAATTGTTTCAATGAAACCAAGTTTCTTTTAATTATTTCTTCTTCAGTCAATATGATATAAATAAATTTAGAATCAATAATGTTAAATAAGATAATTCCTAATATCTCTACGTTTATTATTCACGCGGACCCTTGAACTCTTATTAGATTAAAAAATAAAATACTAAATGTAAATATATCTTGTAAATACTAGGTTTTATTGTATTTCCGAACGGAATCGAGTAGAAAAGCCAGTTCACATTGCTAGTAACAGTAATATTATGTTTATTTTACAGCATTTTTGTACGATATCTAAATATTATATAAGCTACGAAATTTATTCAAATTCGATTGAGTTGAACAAAATTGGCAAATATTATGATGTACCTATAAACAAGTTTTTATTTGACAATTTTACACTATTATATGAAAAATTATTTTAACGGGTGGACTGAAAAAATGGCCGTGTTGAAAAAAGGTTGTTATTTAAAATACGGCTGTCATTTACATAAACTGAAAGAATTCTAACGATACTCTTTTATAAAATAATATATTAAAAAACCCTTATCAGTCTTGGGATTAAATTACACACAAAGAAATGACAATTTTTTTACATGAAAAGACAAATGTTAATCCATTCACAAATAAAAACCTAAAATCACAAACAATTCTAACTTGAATCAATCTAAATATTACCTTAGTTACAAGCAATGCGGGCTGGCATCAATATCAGGGTACCTCCCTTACTTTAGTTATGCCGTACTTCGGCATTTTCTTCGCGTTTTCAGATAAAAATACATATAAGGAAGACAAGCAACTGACGGGGAGGCACGTTTCGTTCCGACATATTTAGATTTTCATCATGATACTTTACTTTGCTGATTGCGAATTTTGATATGTGAACAGATTTTGGATTTTGCAATGTGATTTGAACTGTAATAACAAGCTACATGGTTCAAAATTAATTGGCAGATCTTTAAATAACATAATTGTTTATGTTTACTTGAAACATGGTTGGCAATGCAAAATAGATCTGCTTTCTTGTTAGACTTGTATGACTTATAATATTATTCTGGTTTGTTTTAAAAATAATTAGGAGTCTTACATTATTATTGTGTATTAAATTAAATAATGCGCTACTTGTATTTCTTTCTAGATGTTTTTAAATATGTCAATAACATACTCTACTACTTTCACTTGATTTAAAATCAAATTAAATAATGCCAGAATTCATTTATTATTGTGTTTAATTTTCTCTGTGTGACTATGAATTATTATTTTATATAATAAAGTTATGTTTCCACATGTAATTATCTAGACTAAAAATGTTAAAGGGAAATTGAAATTGCCTGCAACAAAATACCTTCTCAAATACAATATGAAAATATTTCAAGTGAACTCCGTAAATGTACCTTGTTGAAAGTACTATATGACACAAGAAAATGCCGAGGAACGAGAGAATAGGGAAATAATGTATGATATCTTTTGTAAGAAAACAGTTTTCTTTCATATATTTTGTAACATTGAATAGCAATAATTATAATTTATGTTTGTACGGTCAGAGCAAAAAATTACTTGACTTTTGTTAATACTTATAGGATCTTATTGTTTAAGTTAAGTAGTAAATTACAGTGATACATTGTGAGTAAATATATATATTTTTACGAATCTTCGCTGAGCATAAAGCGTTTTGTAACTGACTGTACAAGTAAATGTACAATGATGTCGACAATGCTTTTCATTTTAAGAGCACTTCATATATATTTATAAAGGTTACAAATGATGAAGAGGTTTGGCAAAAAGGTTGGTCCGGGTCAACAGAAGATCGACTGCCGATTGAGCGAGTACCCTAATAATTTTTATTCCGTTTCCCTTCACTGTAAATATTATTTATTCTTCATAAAAATGCCTGATAATAAAACCCATTTCTGTACAGAATTTTACCTTTGATCTCAAATATCATCTTAAATTGAACGTGATCAGAAATTAAAGCTTTTACGACGGGTTTAAAACGCGTTTAAATCCTGGATTCTTACTAGTTGCCAAACAGTCTAGTTATTTATAATACGTTCAATAGTTCCAAGGCAATAAAAATACTGTCAACATCGTTAAGGCGTCGTCAGACAGATCATTTTGGACAATTTTGCACCTTATGTGCTGTGTGACGACGCCCTTAGTATGTTACCTAGAGGAGTGACAGTTTCGGAGGGGAAAATATTTATGCATCAAAGCAAGTTTGAGTTTATTACATGATGTTTTCCTAACTCATGATTGATAAAAACATTTTTAGTGTCGTTGAAATTAGGAGTATTGTTTCTTACATAGAAAATATTAAAATACACTCTTCTATTATTTTCAAGAAACATTGAGATCAATACATAATTTTAAAAAGGTGATAAGTTTAAGCGCAAAGTTTTTCACATGAACGAATAAAGAGTTTACAAAGACTAGATTGTTCGCAGCTGATAGCTCCATTTAAGTTGAAAAATACCTTTGTTATACGATCAGTAGATCGTTATATCTATACAAATATTATAAAGAGGAAAGGTTTGATTTTTTGTTTGTTTGTTTGTTTGTATGAATTGAATAGGCTCCGAAACTACTTGGCAGATTTGAAAAATTCTTTCACTGTTGGAAAGCTACATCATTTCTGAGTGACATAGACTAGGTTTTATCCCGGAAATCCTACGGGAACGGGAACTATGCGGGTTTTCCTTTGAAAACGAGGGCGAAGCCGCGGGCGGAAATCTAGTGACTTTATAAAGTTATTTATTGTACGAAAATTGTCACTCTTCAAAGTTTTATATCTTAAGCATTACCATAAATCGCAGACTGGATAGATTCTTTTGGTATTAAATAGCACAATATCACAATGTTATTATTAGCGAGAACAAATGTAGATGTGCATGAATTTGGAATAAAACGTGTATTTTTAATTATGTTTTTTATTTCATCCTTTTCACAAAAACCTATGATACAAAAAATGAATCACCAAATGTGTTCTTTAGCGCGAAGCTCGAGGACGGCTAAACCACAGGGCTAAACCGATTTCGTTAATTCTTTTTTTATAATATTCCTTGAAGTACGAGGATGGTTCTTATGGAGAGAAAATCTAAACAGGAACCACGGGCGAAGCCGAGGCGGACCGCTAGTTCATAAATAAATATTAATTTGTTTCCGCTATGAAGTTCCTGGCTTTGTTTGATACCAAATGTAACATACATAGTAGTGTTAAATATTGAACCCACGAATTTTGATTATATTTTAAACATTAACTGAGCTTTTGCTGAGCCATCCTTCATTATTTCAATCTGTATCTGAACGTATAGGTACATGCAATATCATAGTAAGTAAAAAGAGAAGAAGTTGGCCTACTTCTCTCTTTATACTATGGCAATACAGTACTATTATATTATATTCTGTGGCAATAATAAATAACTGGGACAATTGAAGGAGCTTGATTATTATTCATGTATTTATGGGGAATTTCAAATAAATTACACCCTGTTTTGATTGTTATATTAATGAAGTTAACACAGATAGAATATTGATAGAATTTAGATGTCTGTTTATACGAGGTGAAATTCTATTAGATCAATCAAAAATATTATTTCGCTAAGAATTACGTTATACTGAACTAGCTGTGCCCCGCGGTTTCCCGCAGTGCTGTTCCTTTGATCATAGCGTGATGATATATTGCCTGTAGCCTTTCTCGATAAATAGGCTATCTAAAACCGAAAGATTTTTTCAAATCGGACCAGTAGTTCCTGAGATAAGCGCGTTCAAACAAACAAACTCTTCAGCTTTATAATATTAGTATACATTTCCAAAATATAAGAGACATTAAATGAAAAACCGAATCGAAAGATAATAATCGATCACTGAAATAGTCATTATTTACATCGCTCTACATCTTAAGATCATATTCTCCACTCGACAAAAACATAATTCCCATATTCAGATCTACAACTTTTTGACATCATCCATACAACTATAGGTACTCTATAGCACATCTTCTAGTAACAGTAAGTACAATTCAACTAGCTTCCTACATTCAAGCTCCTATGAGAAATAGCTTAAAATATAATCACAGTACTTCAGTCCAATCACCTGTCTGTATAGAAATCGAATCTATATTCCATAGAGGGATGCAACTATTAAACAACTGTGCTTTTACAACTACTACGCTACTATAATATACTATATTGGTTCTAACTTCTAAGCAATATCCTGAATAAAGTGCACTAGATTTATATCGATGAACTAATTTACATGCAAAACTTTGTTGAGTTGTAAATGAGAAGAAGCGTACTCGAGTAATGTTGACATCCATACTAATATTATAAATGCGAAAGTAACTCTGTCTGTCTGTCTGTTACTCAATCACGCCTTAACTACTGAACCAATTTGCATGAAATTTGGTATAGAGATGTTTTGATACCCGAGAAAGGACATAGGCTACTTTTTATACCGAAAAAATGACGCAATCCCGAAAATCCCACGGGAACGGGAACTATGCGGTTTTTTCGACTGCGCGAACGAAGCCGCGGGTGGAAAGCTAGTTTTAAATAAATTTAAATAGTTGAAAAGATTTTAAACAGCATTACAAGGTTATAAATGGATGTTTTATTCAACTAGCTTTGAAAAGATCGAATCTATTCAATTATGCAAGTGATGAATAACAAAGAAGCAGAAATTGATGTTCTGAAAATTGAAATACATTTTGATGTTAGTTTTAAAGTTTCTAGTTTCTACTCACATAATTTAATAATTAAGATACAAAATAATTATCATTCTTAAATTCCTACACGCCAATTAATAATTCAAAGGCAAGATTAGAATTATATTTTTAACGACTGATGCTATACAAAATAATATGGGAGGCGTTTCATCTACGTACCTAAATAAATTAATATAATAATAATATTAGTAAATGTTAGTTTGAAGAAGTAATAAGTATTATCATTCTTAGTTGATTAAATAACAGGCGGTTTCATAAAATAATCAGTATGTGAGATATCTAGTCTTATTTTAATATGTGAAGTCCCATGTCCCCTAGTGGGGTAAGGGGCAGATGCATTATACATCTGTTTCACTGATCGATTTTCTTTAGGGACAAGTAGGTGATCAGCCTTCTGTGTCCTGCCAGACCGAGACAATTTTTTTTCTTCGTCTCCACCGGGAATCGAACCCAGGACCCCTCGGTGCTACGCTCACGCGTCAACCACTGTACCAAGGAGGCGGTCCTTATTTTAATAAACATACCGAAATTATTAATTTAATACATAAACAAGAGAAAATTGTATGATTCGATACAGCAATGTAGGGCGCAGGACAAAAATATATTCATGACATCTACTTGAATATATTATGTAAATGCCGTCGTTTGGTAGATATTACATACGAGAGGCATTATTATTAGATCGCGATATTAAAAATTATCTTTTAGTGCTTCGAGATGAGAGATTTGCAGATTCCTAGTATTCTGTATTGTTCCAAGTTATCGTATATTTAATTTGGCTTGGTATTGAGTTATATCGTTTCGTGAGTAGGTAGATGAGATAGGTTTATTATCCCACGTAACGAGTTTTTTTGGTAATAAAATTTAGAAATGGAAATAATTTATGTAAAAATAATATGTTGTAATCTTATGCACGTGTTTCTTTAGAATTGATATTTATATCGTTACTAGCTTTCCGCCCGCGGCTTCGCCCGCTTTGTCTAAAACATAATAAAATTTTATACTAAAACCTTCCTCTTGAATCACTCTATCTATTAAAAAAAATACATAATGATTCTGCGAACAGTCGTAAACATTATACATCTCAATAATAATTTCTAAAGATACCAAATATTGAATCAAAACTAATATTAAACAGGAAATTTTTTATATGTGTGTTTGTAATATTTTCACACAAACACTACTGAACTGATTTCAAAAATCCTTTCACAAGCAGAAAGTTACATTATTCTTAATTTAATTTATTAATTTATTTATTTATTGACATAAGCTATATTTCATCTCGGTCAAGTAGAGTAGAGCCGGGATGAGTGGCTAGTACTGAATGAATATACAATTTAATTAATTAATTATGAATACTGGTCATTATGTTTTAAAAAAGCTTTGGTAGACGATAATTGTTCTTACTTAAATAGCAAGAATTCAAGCTCAGTTAGTGACATGAGTTCATGTAGCCTTGTTATTCAATACACTCATGCTATATACATTTACTTTTCTTTTCTTTTTCATCTAAATGTATTGTTATTGGAACTTTACCTTCACAACTTTATCAATTTATTTTATCCCATAATATATAAATATTTTCCCCATATAAAATGTCATTGTTGGAACATTACCTTTCCATTTTTATCAATTTAGTACATAAACTATCACATGTAAACTATCTATAATATTCAAAATCGGTTCGCTTGTTTTAGCGTGATTGAATGTCAGTCATCAATCACAATCTTTTATATAATATTAGGGTTTGAATGGACAAACATACACATTGATAGGTTTAGCGATAAGTGGAAAATGGGATGAAAAATCTACTTATTATGAAAATTGCTGGTTTCTTTCCAAATAATATATTCAAAGGGATGTTTATTTTATATGTTATTGATGAAATATACTAAGCAATACATAAAAATACATACACAAATACAAAATATATCTTATATATAAAATTCTCGTGTCACAATGTTAGTCTGCATACTCCTCCGAAACGGGTGGACCGATTCTCATGAAATTTTCTGTGCATATCGGGTAAGTCTGAGAATCGGCCAACATCTATTTTTCATATGTACCACGGGCGAAGCCGGGGCGGGCCGCTAGTTTTGATATAAAATACAGAAATACTCAGGCACTTCAATCAGATGACAACAAATAACTTTGTATAGATAATTAAGACGAAGAAACGTTTTCTCTCAACAATATTTTATCATACATACCGAGTACTATTGTTAATATGTATATAAAAATGAAACCCGTTTCGCGTTGTCACGGCATCACGTGTGAACGGCTGAACCGATTTCGATAATTATTTTTTTATTATATTCCTTGAAGTACGAGGATGGTTCTTATGTAGATAAAACGTAAATATGTACCACGGGCGAAGCCGGGGCGGACCGCTAGTTGTTAATATATTTAAAGCTTGTTAAAAATTGTATAAACGAGGTTTAACAAGAGCAAATACAATTCAAACTCTCGAAAATTCTACAAGAAAGTACCATCACGCACACGCTTAACGATGAGAATTTCTAAGAAAAGTTTTTGACAAATTAAGAAAGAAGTACCTACGTACCACACACCGCGGACATAATGGAAATTTTCGATAAAAAAAGGTCTATGAAATACACGGTTGTATAAAACATACATATTTTCTTATAATTTATGAATTTCTCACACTGAAGAAAGTGGTTTGGGTACTTTTGTATGGTCTAGTGGCGTCGTGATGAACTGTCCCAGCCAGTGATGAAACTTGGATATTTTAAAAGAGCAATATATTGCTTATATAAGTGTTCATATACATCGTTTTGATTAGAATTTTTAAATAAATGAAGGAGAAACCTAAAAAAAACTCAGAAAAATCATATAATAGACTCTAGATTCTAGGTAAATGAATAATACAAAACCAAATATCTCTGTTTCTAATACGTTTCGAGATGTATGTCCGTAATAACATCTGCTCAAAATATATTGCTCCTTTTTTAAATATCCAAGTTTCATCACTGGCCACGAAAGTTCATGACGACGCCAACTTTACCCAAACCCCTTAAGAATCGCGTTTAAAATCCGTTAAAATCTTTTATTTTAAAATGTATACTCGCGTAAAATCAAACACAACAAAATACTGATGCAATTTTTATTCAAGCACAGTCTTCAATAGGCGGGTCCACACAGATGGAGATGAAGAAGTAGTGGCTACGCGAAGCGGCTCGGTCAGTGCAGACGTGGCTCAGAGAAAATGGCGACCACTCACGTGACGGAAGAGTAGAGACCTGTAATAATAAGAAAAAGCATAAATAAAGTCTTACAGATCATGATTATCTTACTTCTATTTTAAAAGTGAAAGTTAGTATGACTGGATGTTTGACAATATTCCATTTGATCGGATCTTGATGACATAGGGTAATTGATCAGAAATGTTAATTGCTATAAGTGTAGATAACGTAGCAGAATTGTTTGGAAGAGCAAAAATAAGTCAGAAATATAAATAAAAAAAATAAATATTTCAGGACAATTTTCACACACGGCACAATCTGATCCCATACTAAGCTTTCGCTTGTGTTACGGAAACCAGATCCAGGCTGATAAACATATTATATATATAATTTTTAAATAAATACTTATATATAGATAATAATTAACACCCAGACACAGAGCAAACATCTATGTTCAACACACAAATGTTTGCGTTTAGTATTAATTATAGTTTAGACCACTTTAAATTTAATATTTCAGAATTCGTTTTTAAGAACCTTATTTTTACCTATAATTCCAGGAAGACACTATATAAAGTTCAGAGAAAATGCCCGTGCAAACTGCAAGGTACAGTCGGTCCCGCGGCGACAAGTTGCGCGATTCATCGCCGTGTGTTTTCGTTTTAATCGTCGACTGAACTTAACATCGTTCAAACTTGGATGTGCCCCGGGAGAGAAGGAACCGAGAATTATAGTCTGTTTCAAAAGACTTTTAAAGCTCAGCCTTGTTTGACTTTTTGTGTTATTTCAACTCTGTTTAAAGGTATGGGTTTTGTTTTAGGTTTAGTATCATTTAATTATATTATGTAGGTTAATTATAATAGTGATTAAAATTATTCTATTCCTGGAAATCCATTCGAAAAGTCATGTTATTAATTTAAACATTAATATTGACTGATAATTATTTTTGGTAAAAATAGGTCACTTCTGTAGGTAGGTTTACTTATGTTCTTGTTTTTGGCATATAATGATATAATTTTTATGTTTCTATAGTCTATAAGCTACAACAAATAAAAGATCATAGTAATAATTCATATCTTATTAATGGTGTTACAAACGACTATGTTTCGCAAGATAAATCGAATCTTTCATCGCCATTACATACCTAATTAGTCACATAACATATTAGGTTGCTTCCAGATAATATAATTTATTACTTTCATAGAAATTAGATAGAATAAATACTTCAATATAACTTGACTTTGTTTAGCCACTGATAACAATCTTCTAATATTATAAAGCCGAAGTGTTAGTTTGTTTGCTTGAACGCGCTAATCTTAGAAACCACGGTTCCGATTTGAGAAAATTATTTCACTGTTCGATAGTCAATTTCTCGAGGAAGGCTATTAGGCTCTATATCATCACGCCAAGACCAATAGGAGCGGAGTAATGCGGGTAAAACCGCAAGACGCAGCTAGTGTAATATAATACTAGGGCTAACATGAATTGACATGAGTTGGAGTCTAAATAATTCAGTATCCATTAACATTCTTCAAGTTTAGACAAGTCTAGACCTAGAATTAGTATCTATTGTGAAAATAAGGATTCGCATGATAAATTGCTTTTAAACTAGATTTTTCTTTTTGTATTTTTGCAACGATATTTAAAAAAAACGATCATTGAACCTTGGAAACGAATATTGAATTTAAAAGTGTTTTTCTAAATCTGTACCTCATTTTTATTACGCCTAAAGTATCCTATAAGTATTTAGAACAACTGGATATTTTATTTAATATTATATGAATTTTTAATGGTTCTAAGTACCCTACTGTCAACATGTGAGAACATAAACTGTGCTTTGGAGTATTAGACCGGGAGATACTGACACAAAATTTCGAGTCATTTGTAACAGGATGGCGGTTCTACAGGGTTCTTAGTACGCAATGACAAAAAGAAAAATGATGGTGTGAACGCTGGTACCGGCGGCTTAGTCGCGTGGGCGTTAGTCGAACTCGTCGGAAAATAGCGAAAGTCAAACGATTTGTAACAGTATAGCACTTATTTTTCCTGGAAGTTTGAGGATCAAAGAATATAAATACAAAATTTCAAAGATCTAGGTGTTGGAAATCTTCACTTATATAAATTAATACTAAATTAATTTTTCAAGTATGACAGCACTTTTTCCCCCTACTAGAAGTATGGCAAATATAATAATGGTCACATTTTATCAAATACTCTCCAAAAATCCAAATGCAATACTGGTACAAAAAGTTTGGCGAAATAAATTTTTTTTGCAGATTTTCGGTGGTATGGCGACCATTTGGAATCGTCCGAAAAGTATGGCATGGCGATTTTCGTAAATGGCTGCACGACGATGGTTACCTGTGCAAAAGTTAGCCTGGTACAAATGGTTGAATAATTGTTTTATTTAAATCAACATATTCGCGTCGGTATGGCGGGCTGTAAGTCACACCGGAAAAGTATGGCATGACACTACCGCCTACTTCTTTTTTATGGGCTATCGGTAAATACTAAAATTTTTGTGTTACAAATCGTTTGACTTTCGCTATTTTTCCGACGAGTTCGGCTAACGCCCACGCGACTAAACCACCGATACCAGCGATCACACCATCATTTTTCATTTTATCATTGCGTACTAAGACCCCTGTAGAACCGCCATCCTGTTACAAATGACTCGAAATTTTGTGTCAGTATCTCCCGGTCTATATTGTAAACTTGGTTTTAAATAAAAACGTCATCATCATCTCTACATTATTATTACGTACGTTATGTACGTTTGTTACGCCATAACGAATGATTTGTTTTAATTCAATTAAAATACATCTTAATTGTTTATGACATACCGATATTTTATAACATATAGGTATAATTATTAGGCTCTATGGCGTGCCTTATTAGAGGTCTATGTCCAAAAGTGGACGGGAAAAGGCTGAAGAGAGAGAGAGAGAGGTATAATTTTCTTTCTTTGCTTGTGGGTTCCTTCGGTAACTACTAATTGGGCCAAGCACGCATCGGGTAAGTTACAAATTGACGGAAACTTAGTATGAAATCAATGATATTATAAGTAGAAAGGTAGATAGGTTACCAACACAACAATCGATCTTCAACAACGGCAAACCAACGTAAACACGATGAGACATCAAAGTAATATTTTATTCAACTTATATATTTTACTTATAATGTCACTAGGTTCCCGCCCGCGGCTTCGCCCGCGCAGTCAAAGAAAAACCCGCATAGTTCCCGTTCCCGTGGGATTTACGGGATTGCATCTTTTTCCCGGGACAAAAAGTAGCCTATATCCTTTCTCGGGTATCAAAATATCTCCATACCAAATTTCATGAAAATTGGTTCAGTAGTTTAGGCGTGATTGAGTAACAGACAGACAGACAGAGTTACTTTCGCATTTATAATATTAGTATGGATTACATGAAATTAGTGAAATTTATCTATTGGTGATTTTTATTAGTAAATACTAAAAGCAAAGTAATCCAAATCATACCTACATACATTAAATATTTCTGTGGCTTTAAATTCAAAATGTTTTTGCTACAAAAAAGCTTATGTTTTCCGTAGTATTCTGAATCGTACTTCAATATCCAAAACCTTAAATAAGAGTAGTATAAAGGCGGATTTACTTATGGATTATTATTTTACCTTCAATATAGGATTTATACTATCGTAAATTCATACTTACATCTTAATACTATTATAAAGGCGAAAGTTTGTATGGATGTATGGATGTATGGATGTATGGATATATGGATGTTTGTTACTCTTTCACGTAAAAACTACTGAACCGATTACCTACAATGAAATTTAGCACACATATAGAGGGTAACTTGGATTAACACATAGGATAGGTTTTATCCCGGAAATCCCACGGAAACGGGAACTATGCGGGTTTTCCTTTGAAAACGCGGGCGAAGCCGCGGGCGGAAATCTAGTCTAATATATTTCCAACTTATAATAGTAGAATTTGTTATCAAATAAAAAAGTAGCTTAAATGCAGTTATTTTATTTCTTTTGATGAAGTTTTTTTTAAACCTCTGCAACGGAAAATATACTAATTTGGCTTTGACTTCGAGTTAGAAAATATATATCTATTTCTCAAGGCCATCGTTGTTTTCATATAAAATAAAAAATCTTACAAGAAATGCAAAAATGCTTTTAACTCAAAATGTACTTGTCGCGACTAAATTATTTATGAACAAGACGAGGTGTGAAATGCGAAAAAATGAGACTGTCTGTAATTTAATTTGCTTTTTCCGTTTATAACATACAAGTCGTGAATTTAGAATTATGTCAACGAAGGAAAAATCAAGCTTTTTATGATACATTATATAATTGAATATAAAATAATATTTTAAGGCAGTACTAAATCAACAAGTAATTTTATAATCATTCAAAAATGACTACTTACAACGAAATAATGTATTTATTAAATTGTAGTATAATATTTTGCCGGATATTCTAGAATCTTAATACTTATAGTATTTATATAATCCAAGACATTATTATAAATCGAAAATTTTTATGATTAATATAATACCAAAAGTCGTATTTCAAAAACCTACCTATATATTATCACAAAATGTACAAGACAAACAAACACAAATGCTGCAAGATAACATAAGTTTATTTTAAAAAATCCGTAAAATTGTTACATTTCATGAAATTAAGCACACACGATATATAAAGTCAGTAGTTCAGTACTGAGAAACGAATAAGTGCCTTTTACTCCATATACTAGAATAATTCAGATAAATAAGCCCTCAGAACTTTGACCTTTACTAACGTAAAATAAATTAACCTTTTAAAGTTAATTAACAACTATTATAATATCAAAGTAAGGTTATAATAATATTAGTTCAATGAGTTAGTTTTGTGATATATTTGACTTTCCACCCTTAGTTTAGCTTTTATTGTAAAGCTGTTTAAATTTTATAAAATACTAGCGGTCCGCCCCGGCTTCGCCCGTGGTACATATGAAAAATAGATTCTCAGACTTACCCGATATGCACAGAAAATTTCATGAGAATCGGTCCACCCGTTTCGGAGGAGTATGCAGACTAACATTGTGACACGAGAATTTTATATATAAGATTTCTCTTCTTAAAATTCACCTAATTTTGATCAGCAATTTAGCTGAAATAGACAAAGATGCTTTCGTATTAACTCATATTAATAATAAAAAATATAATTTGTGGAGATCTTTTATCTTTTATTTACCTGGTAAAATAATGCTACATGCGTAATTTTACAGTTTTAAATATGTAAATGAGAAATGAATAAGACTATGATTTTTTTCTAACTTAATAATTTAAACACTCAAAGAGGCAATATCTGAACTACATTCCGTATTGCTCAAATATTATTTAATCACTAGAATTCCTACTTTATCCCGACTATTCATCGAGCAAAGCCAGTGCCTTAAGTTAGTCGAAATTATCGATTAAGCCAAATAGATTGATGCGGTAAGCTGGTTGTGAGGTGTGGTCTCCATTCGCAATCTGTCTGCAATATCTCAGTCAAACAACGGAGGCATTACCAAAATTGTAACGACATTACATGAACTAAGAACCAGTCTAATAAAGAGGAGAATTTTTACAGTAGGTATGTTTACGGTTTAACTGAAAAACTAACTTGATCGTATTACAAAGAAAATTTAAAAAATTAAGATATACAATGTACCTTTCAATATACGTACCATATACGTACCTACTCTTAAAAACAACGGACAACCATTCCTCAGATAATGTTAGAAAAGTAAAACAGTCACTGGCCTGTAAAAAGTATCCAATTTTACAAAGTTTGGTTATATTTTAGTACAAAAATATCAAAAGAAATACATGAAAACTACACAGAAAATAAATGTGAAGACTCGTTTTCCAACATCGAGCATACATCTGTAAAACGTTACGTCTAACCTAAGATTTGGTTACACTCCAATTTTCTTTTTATATTTGTGTATTAAAAAGCGGGAACCTACTTAAATATTATCTTTATCAAAAATAAATATGCCTATGTGTATGTGTGCGCAAATACTACAGAACCGATTACAATGAAATTTAGCACACATATTATAGAGGGTAACTTACACATATAGGATAGGTTTAATCGAGGAAATCCCACGGGAACGGGAACTATACGGGTTTTTCTTTGAAAACGCGGGCGAAGCCGCGGGCGGAAAGCTAGTCATTTATAAGTTTAATGTCACATTTATCTTTAGCAATAATCGTTTACTTTTCCACATAACGAAATTGTATGTCGCATTTATGGTAGATAACTTCTCTAGAAAATGTCATGTTCCTATAAAAGGCGGTCAACGCAAAACCATTGTCTAGAATTAAATAAATTAAAGCTCATTACTGAGTCTTAATTAATCTACGTCAATCCAGTGATAGCTCAGACAAACACTATTTAGTCGATACTGATTTAGATATTGCCTAGAGCCTTAATCGATAAGTCTTTACTTCAGTAAGTAAGTTTAACTCGTATGTATACAACTGCATAAGTCAAATAACAGTTTAGTTACGACTAAAACTGAGATTTATAACAGACCATATATGTACAAGTGCTGCTTAAATCCTACTAATATTATAAATGCGAAAGTTTGTGAGTATGTGTGTGTGTGTTTGTTACTCTTTCACGCAAATACTACTCAACCGATTACAATGAAATTAAGCACACTTAAAGAGGGTAACTTGGATTAACATGTTATAGGTTTTATCCCGGAAATCCCACGGGAACGGGAACTATGCTGGTAATCCTTTGAAAAAGCGGGCGAAACCGCGGGCGGAAAGCTAGTATTTAAAAAAATATACCATATATAAATACTTAAATATTTTCTGATATAAGCTTTTTCAAACCATCAAAATTCTCAATTCAGAAACTAGCTGTCTCTATGATGATTATGATTCCTCTATTTGATCAATTTCCTTAGCAAGTACTTTTTATATGTGGTTAGAAATGTAGCTTTTCATAGTGATAAAAGAATTTTTGTAAACAGAAACGTGTTTAAATTTTTCAGCAGTTATAAAGAAGAAAGAAACATGTAGAGTCTGTAAGTCTTATCTATATTATGTTATACCAGAAACTGTGTACTATTATTGACTAATAACTATTTTTCACATGGCAACACAACACCAATTAGCAAATAGGTTATTAACATCTTTGAAGGTCAGAAAGCGATATATCTCGCAAAACCACGGGAGCCTGAAACCCTGTGGTGTGAACAAACGAATGCCAATGTAAACTGTAATAGAACACATTTATTTTTATTGCTTTTTTATTGAGTGATATGGCAGCGCTTGACTACGATCTCGCCTGATGAAAAGCTGAGATGTGATTTAAGATGCAGCGCTTCTCTTGAAAGTACCCCTTCACTCTTTTCTTTAAGACCTTCTAATTGTACTCGTCGGGCAATACAGATTCAGCAAGCATGTTATTGATGTTAATCTATACTAATATTATAAAGCTGAAGAGTTTGTTTGTTTGAACGCACTAATCTCAGATACTACTGAGTCCGATTTGAAAAATTCTTTCGGTGTTAGATAGCCCATTTATAGAGGAAGGTTTTAGGCTATATTATATCATCACCCTAAGACCAACAGGAGCGAAGCAATGCAGGTAAAACCGCGGGGCACAGCTAGTATTTAATAGTAATGTTACGATTAATATTTAAATCTACTATTCTTCGCTACATAATTCGCTACGTCGTACATATATTTCTTAAAAATAGGTATTACATTATAGAACGTTTGCAAAAGCACTTATAAATCGGAAACGTCAGAATCTTGTTATGTATGAAGGCAACTGGGCCAAAATATTCGACCGGATATCAACTGTACAAACGCGTGCCAAAGTTTCAATTTTATCCGTGTCTTATATCACTGTAGGTTATTGTATTACAGTACTGACTACTGGTATAATGTAGGGAAATGGTTTTGTATGTGAAACATTTGACGTGTAAACGGCGCAATACATATTATAAAGCTTTTGCGCTCACTTAGATTCTTTTGAATCTGTGGTTATGCTATTAATTGAAATAGGTAACGTATGTATACTGTATATATGTATACTGTAAGGACTGACGTAAGAAAAAGCACTTTTAAGGGATTACATTTAAAGGAAACAAAGATCAAAAACAAGTTTAAAATTAACCTATTCCATGTTATTTCTATAACCGAAAATTCTTAAGATATACTAAGCAGTGTAAGCTTTAAAAAATAAGCTTCAGTAGTATTACAAATAGGTATTAAATTAGAATTATATACATGCATAGATATTGTTTTCTGAAAACATTACTTTTTATGCAGTTGTGTCAATCATGTTATTTCACACAAATCTTAATAAAATGACTAGTAAGATCCCAAAAGCAGTTTCATATTGGAATCCTTGCTACAGTAAGTCAAGTAATTTGCGTCGACGTTATACCTTACTGTGTTTTAGGATTAGTTTCATGACACAAACAGTTGTTTCAATAGAGAAATGCAATCGAATGAAACTAAAATGTATTCTGCCTTTAACGATGGCCTATTGTTTTTCCAGATAAATTATTTTTCAAAAAATAAAAATTGCAGAAATAATACATTAAAAGATCCTTATTAAATGCGCAATGTTAAAATTTACACATAAACTAGGGATCGATTCCAAAAATTATTTCACCGCTAAGAAGCTACTACATCTTTACCGAGCAAAAGACGGATTTTTTTTAACTAGCAAATGCGTGTGAAGCCAGGGCAAACATCTAGTATATTTTAATTACACAATAATACTAACGAACTAACAACATAAGATAAGACATAATAATTAAATGTCGAATGGCAACCATCTTGTATTATTTTCTAAGAAAATAAATAATATCCTGTACTAGAATTACTCACTATATTATTTTCAGTATTCTCCTTGATGTGAGCTAAGACCTACTGTACATGACCTTTATGTTGGTTTTAGGTACCTTGAAAATGCTAGAAATAAAAGCTCTTCAAATTTTCAGTATGTTGTATATCTAATTTAAATCTTATATCGCTACATTTTTGTTATACATGTATATTTGTACATAATATAGGTAAATTAGCTTGGAGAAATTTTTGCATATGTAGTGGTGTGTATATTACTCAGATCTTAGAGCGCGTTTCCACTATATCGTTCTGGCCTATACAAAAATGTTTCGATATCCTAACATTACTATTTAATTTTATACTTATTCCTAGCAACACTTTTGTTTTCAATAAAAACAAGTTTTTATTTGAAAGAAAATGGTTTTGACTTTATAAAAAAAAATATATCATTCAATTTTACGTCCTTGAGCAAACGACAAGGCGACTACCGTGAAACAATAAAATATCGTGTCCATAATAATTTGTTTCATAATTAATATTTGACCATAATAATTACGAAACAAAACAAATAAATAAATCGTCACTTGATAGTGGAAAGTGGAAACACGCACAAAACCAGAATAAACCAGTTTACGCTGTCCGCAGGTGCCACGTGCAGTCGTTTGGTACCGTTAGAACATAAAGCACATTTCATTCAAAAATTATAATTATTATGTACGTAGTTTAATTGATAAATTTTGTATTTGTTGATTGTTGTTATTATTTGTTATTATTGTTATAATATTTGTTGAAGTGAATTACATGTCCCGCAGCCGGAGGCCCCAAATGAAAACTCAGATGTACTTAAAAACTACATTTAATAGCTAAAATGAGACTTTTACACCCATGTCTGCACGATGCAGACCGGAGTTAAAGAATGAATTTATACAGTTTAATAATTATAAAGACGTAAGCTTGGATGCTAACTAAGGGAAATCGCATCCACATTCTATTCCCGTGCGAACGGCGTATTCAGCAGTTTTGTATGAAGGCAGGGCCATAACTAGTGTTTAATTTGTGTGTAAGTGTTGTAACTTTATATTGTTAATTCAATATGGCTCCAGTGTTAAAACATGGTCGAGGCAAGCCTTTGACTTCTCAAACTAAAGAATTAAACTTTAAATGTCGTTTCTTTTTCAGGTTAGTAAATTTTTCATTTTAGTAACATTGTTAATGTAAAAGTTATATGTATGTTAAATGTGCAAATATTAAAATAAAGTCTCATCTTTTTCAGAGGAGAAACACATATAGTTTAATTTAAAATCCCTTATATATACAGGGTTACTTGTAAAACACCGGCAACCTCGCAGGACAAGATAGCTAACATCATAAGTAACAACATTTCGACTTTTGATAATTTGTTAGATTTTATTTTCATACAAAAATAAATATTCATTTAATTTTCCGTCTGAATATTATAAACTCTACGCCTCCCAAAAATTACGTAAACAAAAAGCGAACGAGAGGGGGAAGGGGGCGTCGCGTCGTCCATCCGATAATTAATAGAACATAGACTTACAAATGTAAGGAGAGTACAATAAAAGTTTAAAAAATCATTTAAAAATAATTTATTGCGTTATGCCAAAAGTCGTAGAACAAATGTTGTTACTTATGATGTTAGCTATCTTGTCCTGCGAGGTTGCTGGTGTTTTACAAGTAACCCTGTATAAAATAAAAACTAAAAATAAAATGTTGTTTTATTTTATTTGCTGACCATACACTACTACAAACGCAAAAATTTCTCCAAGCTAATTTACCTGTACTATAGCTAGAGTTTTTAACTAAACTAAATTAGTTAGTACACGACTTCAGAACGTCACTTTTCTGAAGTCGATTGAAAATTATTATTAGTAAGTACGCGAAGGAGTAGATGATATATTTAAATCTTATATACATTTATATTATTTACACTTAAAGTTATATTCAAGTTCAAACAGTGTGCATAATAGTTGGAAACCAGAGTTATAAACATTAAGTTTACACTTGTTTATCTTCCCAAACACAGTTGGGTCCAATATCCAATTTTAATCTTAGCTGATAAGGCATAAGAATTGAACAGAAGCATAAGTTTAAATTCCCTCTCGGATCCCTTGCAATAAATTTGAACAGCTATTAACCGTTCGAGTAATCGCGGGCCGCTCGTTTCATTGTGCCATGTTATTGCTCTGGGACCAGATTTTAAGAACATTCCAGAAAAGTGCCTAGTGCTATCGCAGATTGCGTTTCGAATTTGCGAGCTGTTTTTTAGATAATTGTCGGCTGGAGTTTTGATAAAAGTGTTGTTATAAATTTATTGTTTTGAATAATAAATTGAGACAGAATAATTAAATTATGGTCTTGATCATGTGTTTGGAAGCTATAATATACCTACATAGATTTATAGACAAGGATCAATGACAGAAAATTGTTAACAGTTTTGTGTCGTATCTAATTTTTGGGAATATATTTTAGATACCATTTGCTATTGATCTAATATGTATTAATACAGACGTAACGTTGATATTTCTGAAGCAAAAAAACATATTTTTTATTAGTGTCTCGCCCGAGGAAGCTATAATATATAAGAAACCTAGTTGAGAGATCAAACGGCTATATTGCCTGGAGCGACTAAATAAATATGTGAATAATCAGATCAGAATACTGTCTACAAAGACTGCCTGCTGGGTAGGCTGGCTTCAGACCTCTGTATTAATAACAAATTAGGGAAATTTTTCGTTTCTTTAAACATTTCTCAAATATTTAAGATATGCATTTACTAGCTTTCCGCCCGCGTTTTCAAAGAAGAACCCGCATAGTTCCCGTTCCCGTGGGATTTCCGGGACAAAACCTATCCTAAGTGTTAATCAAAATTACCCTCTATTTGTGTGCTAAATTTCATTGTAATCCGTTCAGTATTTTTTTCTTGAAAGAGTAACAAACATACACACCTAAAAATATACATACGTCATACATCCATCCTCAAAAACTTTCGCATTTATAATATTAGGAGAAATAAAGAAGTTTGTGAAATGCTTAGGAGTCCATTGTTTTCAGACAGTAAATATATATGAAAACACTGAAGCGTGACTTTACGAACCAATAGGAATGCATTATTTTTGCAAGTCACGGTGTTAAATGAAATTCTATTGCCCGTTTTACTTCCTAGCTTTTAATGTTGAAAGTACGTCCATTTTATGTTTATACAATTAGGTATCCTCTTTCCCATTTAAATGATAAATAATAATAGGCAGGTACCTATTAGTATTTTGAACGTAAGGCCACGTAATAATACAGTAGGTTGGAACTTGAAAGGTACGACAATAGAACCCCTGAAACCTTTATTTCAGTAAGCTTTTTATTAAGTTACTTCTGTAAGTTTCCTAATTTTTCAAAATCGGTTTCTACAGTTTCGGCGTTAAAAAAACGTATACAATTTCACATCAAAGTTTAAAGCTAATATTTGTAATAATTGTGCAAAATTGCTAAATTAAAATCAAAGAAATAGACTAGCCAGTAGACACGGCTTCGTCGTCGTTCAAATTGACATAATTATCTAATGGTAAATTTCAAAAGTACCATAAAATTACTGTAATAAAAAAACAACCAATTACATTAATACTAATCTAACTAGACAACAATATGATTGTAACAATATTCGCTAGAGGATGTAATGAGGTGGCGTATGAATCAATCATGCTGAGCATTTTCCTCTTGCTAATAAAATTGGTAGAATAAATGGCTTGTTTGCTGCGTTATTAATATTTTGGGCTTTATTTGGGAATGATTTTGTCATGTTTAGAACAAATTTTGAAATATTCGAGCTTTATATTTGTATATTCAACCCACTTCTTCTCTTACTTGATATCCGGAAAAAAGTGTGTGCCGAGCATACGTGTCAGAAGTGAAACTTCTTTGGAGAGATTCTAAGATATCTAAAGTCACCATGGAGCAAGGCGACGATTTTAGTATGTACCAACGTGACGGTATTACCATGGTCCATGACGCGACCTTGATTTTTTTCTCAACGTGCCTTTGAAGACGTTTCACTTCAAAAAGCTTATAAAAATTTCATCGTCAAATATATATGGGCGGATGGCCATAATCATCAGAATCACCCATATCTTCAGTAAATTATAATGTTGGTGGAAACAAATGAATCATCCATGTTACAAACAAATGTTATGTAATCCCACAAATCTATGCGCTAGTAATTAGGGAATCACTTGATCAATCGCTTTTAATTAGTTTCGATACAACAATGCACAAGATTACTCGGAACAATAGCGATTCGTCGCAAACGTGGTGCTTTGCTTTAGCCGTTCTTCGTTTGTAACCAAGCAACGTCTGCCGCCGACCATCGACGCGACGCTCCGCTAGATCGACAGTTGTCAAATCTCGTTCCGATGTAATTCTCATCAGCCAGTAATACTTCTACCAGCCAGTTATACTCCTACATATATAATACAATAGTTATCGTATGAAATTCCGATCAGTCGTTTTACATAAAAGAATAACTAACATTCACTCATTATCACACATTCTGGTAGGATAAAAGACGTAGTACTATTGTAGCAAAAAGGTAAACTAACATTTAGATACAACAAAAACAATAGTTAGCACACGCGCTCTCAATACATAGAAAGTTTCCCTTTTTTCTAAGCTTTGGGCTTTCACACAAATATACATATAGGACTGCGTATTTATTATGTTTGTCTATTTCTATTTAAAATATAATCATTACGATATTGTGCTAAATAAAATAATTTTCCTTTCAATTCGCGGAGAAACCGACACTTTCAAGCTCAAACCCATCGCTCGAAACTTTAAAAAGAGCTCGGGTAATCCGATATTTTTTCCAAGAAAATCTGTACGCGAGCGTAATTATCACGAAAAATATACAACGACCCTCGGTGACAGTATTATAATTATGAAGTTAAAACATGGCGAAAGTTAATATCTAGCACAAAGACGGCATTAAGGCAATAATTATTTAAAACTTTGTCATCGAGAAACAAAAGCGAAAACACTTCTTAGTTGCCAGCTACTTCGCTAACTTTATTAAATAAGTTGTACTTTATAGCTCACTTTTTAGCGCTTGCATGAGAACAGTTTTCGAAAATATTTCTGTTCAACGCACGTGCTATATCCGTCTATTTCTTTGGTTTAAAATGATTCCAGCGTTTATATTTTGATAATAGATAGTCCCAGGGAGTTTTTTTTTAATCTACACTAATATTATAAAGAGGAAAACTTTGTTTGTTTGATTGTAATGAATAGGCTCATAAACTACTTAAAAATTCTTTCACCATTCGAAAGCTACATTATCCACGGGTAATATAGGATAGGTTTTATCCCGGAAATTCCACGGGAACGGGATCTATGCGAGTTTTTCTTTGAAACCGCGGGCGGAGCCGCCGGCGGAAAGCTAGTAAATAAATTAAAAAGAACTTATTGGTTTTATACTTTGTAGAATAAATGGAGACCGCACTTTTATAATTCAGTTTCATTGTCATAACATGATAACAATTCTAAATGATTTATTTGTCCCCTAAACTTTCATCCCTTGTTAAGATTACCTACATTCATTTATTTGGGAAAGACGACAGAAAAATATAGTTGTAGTTAACACGTTGGTACCTTTCCCTTGCACTTGATATCTCCTACATTTTCTGTAAATAAATGTTGAAATTAACTAATTATACCTAGTTCTATCTTTTTATTTCCAAGAATCGTTTCTTTTTATGAGAGCCAAAGAGATATTATCACTTCAACGTAACAAGCTTAGTTATAACTTACCTTTATACCAAATTCTTAGATTTTATCACTTTTAACTTTTCTATAAAAATTACCAAAGAGAACTCGCCTTTTTTGGGAATGTATTTTCTGAATTCGTAGAGTTTCTATGGCATTCTCTTAACTGTTTAAATTATATTATTTTTACTATTTCTTTGTGATGATAATTTTGTGATCTATGAAAGGTTTTTACGTAGAAATTTAAAATTTATTTTTACTTCACTTTACTTCCAAGAGACATTGAATATTAATAACTATTCGCATTTGAATGAAACTAAAAACTTTGTTAAATGTATTAAATATTATTTTACTTACAAAAAAGATTGGAACATTTAAACCTTATTTATCTGTTGTTATGTTTGTGTTTCTTTAAAGTATTTATCTTATTAAATTATCTTTAATTATTATCTATATATAATTATCTATAATTAATTATCTTATATAATTATCTTTTTACTCTTTATCTTTTACTAGCTGCGCTCTGCGGTTTCACCCGCGTGGCGCCACTTTTGTTGGTCTTAGCGTGATGATATATAATAGCCTATAGCGTTCCTCGATAAATGGGCTATCTAACACCGAAAGAATTTTTCAAATCGGCCCAGCAGTTCTTGAGATTAGCGCCTTCAAACAAACAAACAAACTCTTCAGCTTTATGATATTAGTATAGATTTAAGTATATAATTCGTGTAAAAAATGCTTATTTGATAATGCTATAATTAACTGTTTTGTTGAAATAATGGTTTAAGTTGAAACGCAATCGGTCTTTGGTTGGTTAATACTTATTTATTTTTACGCGCTCATTCATATTATTCTCGTTGACCCTGTAATGAAGAACTGCTATAAATACTTCTAAACATAATTAAAACCCAAAATACTGTATGTACTCAGTACCTAATTGACAAAATTTACTTGCAAGTCGCGACAGAAACCAAAATTTTTATCAACAGCTTCATTATATATAAAAACTAGCGGCCCGCCCCGGCTTCGCCCGTGGTACATATGAAAAATAGATGTTGGCCGATTCTCAGACTTACTCGATATGCACAGAAAATTTCATGAGAATCGGTCCACCCGTTTCGGAGGAGTATGCAGACTAACATTGTGACACGAGAATTTTATATATAAGAGATATCTTCACTAACTATCACCGCTTCTCATTAACATAGTTCCAGGCCTATCCACTGTAAAACTTAAATAAGGAAACTTGTAAAATAGTGTTATAAATTTAAAACTAAACAAGAAAGTATCGCAACAGATCCCGTTTGTTAAAAACACCTGCTGTACAATCACTATAACCTACACTCTACTGCTTTGTAAGACAATCAGAATCTACGATATACAATTTAAAATGTTAGTTTACATAGGAAAGTGCTAATTACTTTTGTATTTATTATTATTTATGTAAAATCATCGAAATATTATATCGTAAAAATAAAATATTAAAAAAAACGTATGAGAAATATATTGTATACTTGGCTTATATATTGATGGTAATCGTGATTAAAGCCATTAAAATTGAGTACCCAAAAATGTATCTGCCGAGCACACGTGTCAGAAGTGAAACTTCTTTAGCAATATTCAAAGAAACCAAAATTGTCGCCTTACTCCAGACGAAACGGTATTGCCATGGCGCTACCTTGAAATTTTACTCTACTAAACTTTATTTGTAAAAAGTATATTATTAATATTGTTAAAAGCATGTCATAATATAAATTAGTTGAATGAGTTATTTATGTTCCGGAAACATAAATCACTTCTTTCCAAACAATATATTGAGATGAAAACATACGATAGAAAACCTGAATAATCTCAGTTGTAGCTATGTTGTACACTAAGTGTGACACTATGAAGATCAAGAGGTTCTATATTATTAACCTACAAATATTAAGCCTTTTTCTTGCAATGTACCTACCTACTGAATAATCAATAATTACTGATATAACCATGCTGAAAAATACTTACATAAATACTGACATACTTACGTAGAATGTAGATACATAAAAAATTGTGTAAATGATTCATGACCACAAAAAAGAAAAGAAACACTCATTATTGAAGGATTATTAACGAAATATACATTAGAAAGGAAACCTCTCTAAAAAATTTTCTATAATATTACACACGTGCCGAATTTTATATTCATATTGAATTCATTTATAAAATACGGTATGTATTTAAGGGTATATTTCAACATACATATTTCTAAATTTAAATAAAAAACGTAGCTATTCCGTGTATAGCATTTTACCGTACATTACTCACTGGCCAGCAGCAGGCGACACTCAAACCTAACCAAACACGTAATGTATAAGCCACAACGATTTAGCATCGCACGTTCGCTCGGTTCTAGTATTTTATTTGAACCTCATGAATTTAGTATTTCAGAAACAACTCTTTTAGTATTCATCATGTTTGACGTGGAACGAGACAGCTTATAGCTATTTATAAATTTATGCTAATCTCGAAATGGGATGGGATAATGGTGTATTATGTCCGATTATTCTATCCTAAATATAGAAATTTAAATTTTTGCTCACAATGGTAAAGATGGGCTAGTATATGTGTGTATGTATAAGTATATGTGCCTTTTAAATACATTTTTTTTATGGTTTCTTCTGCTACTCTCAATTTCCGGGTTAATTCGTCTAAATTGTGGCAGTATGTCGAGTAGACGGTCATTGTAGTATTTCCATACAAAATCAATGGGTTTTAGGTCGGGGGACCGTGGAGGCGAAGCTATAAGGCAGGTGACACCGGCGCACGCGCAGACCGCAATGACCAATCCTTCTTTCGGGGTATTTTTGCCCTAAAGCCTGGCTGGATTTTATTTTCAATTATATCTCAACAGACACACACGAGTCGTATTTAAATGAAAACGAATCCAATCCTTTTAATTATTCACTGTCCATTAGTACTATCTGAAAAATAATACGATATTCCAGTATGTCTAGCTCGAGTTAATAACGAAAGCATAAATCTTCCAAAGCCATTACTTCGCAAATTGTTATGTGCAATAAATTTAGCGGGAAAAATTCGCGAAACAAAATATTTTACGGCATTATGACCGACTGGACAGTATTAAAATATTATTGTATTATACATGAGTTGAAATTATAATTATGTTGGTGTAAGGACGTGCCTTTATGTTGTTTTTGATTTTTACGAGAGCGACAATTGATGACTGTTTGCCATATTTTAATGTTAAAAAAATATTGCTTTCTTACGTACAACTGTGATAGGAACCAATAGAGAAATGGAGACAGCATAATTGTTTTAAGTGAAATAAATGATTTATTTATTTATTTTATTTATTTATTTATAATACTTGTTAATCTTCTATATTAATCTTATATATATATTAAAACTAGTGGTCCGCCCCGGCTTCGCCCGTGGTACATATTTCGCAATAAAAGGTAGCCTATGTCCTTTCTCGGGTATCAAAATATCTCCATACCAAATTTCATGCAAATTGGTTCAGTAGTTTAGGCGTGATTGAGTAACAGACAGACAGACAGACAGAGTTACTTTCGCATTTATAATATTAGTATGGATGAAACCCGTTTTCCGTTGTCACGGCATCACGCGTGAACGGGTGGACCTATTTCGATAATTCTTTTTTTATTAGGTATATTCCTTGTAGTACGAGGATGGTTCGTAGAGAAAACGTAAATTGTACCACGGGCGAAGCCAGGGCGGATCGCTAGTTTAATATAACAATATCTTAAAAACCACAATTTACTCTCCCATATACTTATGGTATCTAACAAATCTAGAGATTATTAAATTTCAACAGCTTTTAACAGCAAATTCATCAAGAGTGAAATGAAAATAGTTTCATCATTCAAAGCTTATCAAACTTCCATATTCAATGATTTCGACCTGCGAAACTTTTAGCAGAACCCGAAAAACTACAATAATATAGTTTTTTACGAGTGAAAATCCGAGTGAAACTCCCGACTTGATTAATCCGGGAAAAAAACTAAAAATAAAGAAGAAAACACAGATTAAACTAGAGACAAATTACCTTAGTCAGGTGAAAATTAGAGTAAATTAGGTACAGAATATTCTAGGTTATTTCTACGTTATTTTTAATTTAATTCAATTTATTTAAACAGCATTTACCGCTTCGATTCTGATGTACCGTGGGCGTTATTGAAAATAAACAGTTTTTATCATAAAAATAGTCGATGTCATTTTCAGACCTATCTAAAAAATTACGTTATAGGTATGTGTTTTTATGTAGTTAAATAGTTAAATGAAAAGTGGTGGAAATCTCTTTTTAAATAAACGTATATTTACATTAGATTTATATAACTATAGTATATTTTTCGTTCAGTTGAAAGTCACGTAACACATTTGTAATAAAATAATTGTCACTTGTTCACATTCCTTACCAATAATTATTAAAATCACAGGTTACGTATAAATATTAAAGATGTATGATAAAATACATGCGCTAATTATGTAATGTCCATAATGAGCCAAATCGGTCCAATATTATCAACTAGCGGTCCGCCCCGGCTTCGCCCGTGGTACATATTTCGCAATAAAAAGTGGCCTATGTCCTTTCTCGGGTATCAAAATATCTCTATACCAAATTTCATGCAAATTGGTTCAGTAGTTAAGGCGTGATTGAGTAACAGACAGACAGACAGAGTTACTTTCGCATTTATAATATTAGTATGGATGTGCTACTTATTAAATAGGTTTGAAGTTGGTGCCGAACATTAAGCACTTAGTATTAAGCCCGTGCACCGACATCAAACCTTTTTAATAAATAGCACATATATAAATAATATGTAGTAAATAATAATGTCAAATCTTTTTTATTTCTTACTTTTCCGTTTTTGAAGTTGGTTGTTTTTAACGCAGTTATTTTTATTAGTGAATATTAAGCTTTCCGTGTGATTAGAGCTTTTTATGAAAATTAAGCTCTCCGTGTGATTAGAACCTTTAATGAAAATTAAGCTCTGCGTGCGATTAGAGATTTTTGTGAAAATTAAGCTCTCCGTGCGATTAGAGCTTTTTGTGAAAATTAAGCTCTCCGTGTGATTATAGCTTTTTTGAAAATTAAGCCTCCGTGCGATTAGAGCTTTTTGTGAAAATTAAGCTCTCCATGCGATTAGAGCTTTTTGTGAAAATTAAGCTCTCCGTGCAATTAGAGCTTTTTTGAAAATTAAACTCTCCGTGCGATTAGAGCTTTTTGTGAAAATTAAGCTCTCCGTGCGATTAGAGCTTTTTATGAAAATTAAGCTTTCCGTGCGATTTGTTTTTTGTGAAAATAAAGCTCTCCGTGCGATGAGAGCTTTTTGTGAAAATTAAGCTCTCCGTGCGATGAGTTTTTTGTGAAAATTAAGCTCTCCGTGCGATTAAGAGCTTTTTGTGAAAATTAAGCCTTCCATGCGATTAGAGCTTTTCGTGAAAATTAAGCTCTCCATGCGATTAGAGCTTTTTGTGAAAATTAAGCTCTCCGTGCGATTAGAGCTTTTTATGAAAATTAAGCTCTCCATGCGATTAGAGCTTTTTGTGAAAATTAAGCTTTCCGTGCGATTAGAGCTTAGTGAGAAAAATTAAGCTCTCCGTGCGATGAGAGTTTTATGTGAAAATAAAGCTCCGTGCGATTAGAGTTTTTTTTGTTAAAATTAAGCTTTCCGTGCGAATAGATCTTTTTGTGAAAATTAAGCTCTCCATGGGATTAGAGCTCTTTGTGATAATTAAGCTCTCCGTGCGATGAGTTTTTTGTGAAAATTAAGCTCTCCGTGCGATTAGAGTTTTTTGTGAAAATAAAGCTCCGTGCGATTAGAGTTTTTTTGTGAAAATTAAGCTTTCCGTGCGAATAGAGCTTTTTGTGAAAATTAAGCTCTCCATGGGATTAGAGCTCTTTGTGAAAATTAAGCTCTCCGTGCGATTAGAGCTTTTTGTGAAAATTAAGCTTTCCGTGCGATATGAGCTTTTTGTGAAAATTAAGCTCTCCATGCGATAAGAGCTTTTTGTGAAAATTAAGCTCTCCATGTGATTAGAGCTCCTTTGTGAAAATTAAGCTCTCCGTGCGATTAGAGCTTTTTGTGAAAATTAAGCTTTCCGTGCGATTAGAGCTTTTTGCGAAAATTAAGCTCTCCGTGCGACTAGAGCTTTTTGTGAAAATTAAGCTTTCCATGCGATTAAAGCTTTTTGTGAAAATTAAGCTCTCCGTGCGATGAGAGTTTTTTGTGAAAATTAAGCTCTCCGTGCGATTAGAGCCTTTAATGAAAATTAAGCTCTCCATGCGATTTTATGCGGTTATCAATTCGGCCGGTATATTTTTTTTTATGTATGTACACCGATTACTCCGAGGTTTCTGAACCGATTTACGTGATTCTTTTTTTGTTCGATGCGGGATGGTGTCGAATTGGCCCAGTAGTTTTTATTTTATGAGCATTTTTGTCTGTACTCGATGACTAAGTTGATATGTAGCAAGTAACTTTGATTCACTTCCCGGTAACCGATTGAGCTGAAATTTTGTTTACGTATGTAAATTTGATAGCGATGAAACATTATCATGACATGAAGCTGATTTGATGATGGAATCGGAAGGTGGCCATAGGATCTCAGTAATATATTGACTCAACTTTATCGAGTTTGGGCTCGTTTGATTCGTGTTGAAAAATACACTAAAAAGTATTAAATAAAAATAACTGCGTTAAAAACAACCGACTTCAAAAACGGAAAAGTAAGAAATAAAAAAGATTTGATATTATTAACTACTACATAATATTATTATTGTAAATATTTCGCAATAAAAAGTGGCCTATGTCCTTTCTCGGGTATCAAAATATCTCTATACCAAATTTCATGCAAATTGGTTCAGTAGTTAAGGCGTGATTGAGTAACAGACAGACAGACAGAGTTACTTTCGCATTTATAATATTATTATGGATGTGTAAAAGGAGCCCTTTGAAGTATATTCAAAGATCCGTTTATGAAAGGCAAAGATAGGGTCATGATATTGGTCAAAGCAACGCTTACTCCTCATACAAAACACCAGCAAACTGTATAACGTTTCCCATATACCTAATGCCTAACTACTGTCAGAACGCAAACTTCCCCTGTGAGAGCGTGATCTAATCAAAAACAACACTTTAAAACAGAGAATTCGAAATACTAATTTTTAAAAGTATTATAAACAACAACTCAGGTAGACTCAACTTACCCGACGCCTAGCTTCGTTCACGATAAACTAAACTTAAATTAAGGTGCCTTTAAATTTTCTTTAAAATCCATCAATAGGAAAACTTCTCGCGTTTTCTAAGTCAATGAAATCGAGATCCCAACTTCGGAGCCCCAGAGTTAAGGCGCTACCCGGCAATTTCGACTATGTTCAACCTCTATAAAGTCTGGTACAACATAAAGCACAATACCGAAAAAAATATATAAAATAGGATGGTCTTTGATCTTTAATTGCTCGCGAGGACTTTTTTCCAAAGTTAATAGATTTCTAGAAAAAAAATGTGCCGTGGTCATCGATTTTTCCGCAAATACTCTATAAACTTCGTAACCTGCTGACTTAGAGCTCTGAAAATTTTATGTTTAATAAATTATCAGTTACACAACATTCCCTGACGAGGATTTTTTGTTTCACTGATTGGTATCTTTTTAAATACAAAATGCGAGGAAAAAAGAAGGTGCAGCGGGAGAGATTTGAGATCCGTCAAGTATGGTCAAGGTTATTAGCGCATGTATAAGCCTTAACAAGAATAAAAGACTTCGTGTAAATAAAGTCGGAGTACTCGGATGGGCTTCTAACTTTCAACCTCTTCAAGCATAATTTGAATTTATTATACGAACGCACTTAATTATTTGGTATACTGTTGTTGATTATATTAACTGGGGTATTGGAGGAATTTAAAAGCATTTTATGGGTACCAGAGAATTCCATTATGTTGTAACCGACGGAGTTACTTTTAATTGTAGCGTGATATCTTGCGGCTTGCCCTTTTGTTTAGAAAGGTAATTAATAAACTTATAACACTCCTCTTTTTGCGACGGGGGTTAAAAAGGTTATAAATAATTTAAAAAGGCAATCTATACTTCTATACTAATATTATAAAGAGGAAAGGTTTGTATGTATGTATGTATGGTTTTCACGCATAAACTATTGGGCCGATTTTGATGAAAAATTGGCACAGACAATATTTAGGCCCTGAGAAAGAACATAGGCTACCTTTTATTGCGAAATAATATGGGCGAAGCCGGGGCGGACCGCTAGTAAATAAATAAAAAGGTATAACAATTCTAGTATGAATACTAGCAAGTTTTTCATCTTTGTTTGTTGAAGTGAAACTTCTTTAGGCACGTTGATAGTAACATTTCAAGGGCGCGTCATGGCAATACCATCACGTCGGTCACCATACGCGAGTACGGTGACGATTTTAGTACCTTTGAATCTTGCCAAAGAAGTTTCACTTCTGACACGTGTGCTCGGCACACATGCTTCTAACCTACGACTTTTTCTATTAAAATTTTACAAGCACAAAATCATAGGTATATATAATCATAATTCATAGGTAAGGTAGTTAAGTTAATTAGTGAACTAATATATTTTACTAACATGCCACTAAACTGTAGGAAGTCTTTCATTTAATTAGTTTTAGTGTAGAGCCAACGTGCTTCGGCACGTATTTAGACATATATTTTTAAAATAACTATTTAATGTATGAACTTTTGGAATGTTATAAGCTTCAGTTGCATATTGTACAGTTCAAAGTAAAATCACTTGAAATGATAACAAGTTAGTTTTGCAGTACAATACCCACAATAAACAGAGTTCCGGATTCGATTCCCGGTGGAGACATAAAAGTTATCGTCCACTTTCCCAGGACGGGATGACCCACTTACAATAAAAAGAGCATTTGATTGAAATGCTTGATTTGTTTGGCACAAACAATTGGATTTTGTATGACTCAATTTAAATTTTAAAAATTTGCAAATTTTTTCTATAAGAAACTAATTATTTCGTTTTATCAAAAGAGCTTGATAGGTAATAAACAAATCTAAATATTTATATCAATTTTAAGTAATTAACATATATATTTATATATATATATATATATATATATATATATATATATATCCCTCAAACAAACAGCCGTCCTCTGAAGACAAAAATGCATTTAAACTGGCGTCCACCTGCTTTTGGCGTCCGAATACTGGACGCCACTTTGATAGCCAGTGGCGTTTACATCCTATTGGTCCTAACAAACCGTAGGACAAATATCGATAGATGCCAAAATATCGCTTACATGGCTGCAATAATATATTAAAAAGTTCGAGAAGAAATCTTAGCGCAGATGAGGCGCTGCTGTCGCGCGTATATTTACAGTCGTATAACTCGGGGATTTCCTGACTCCGACTCCGCGTATTTGGCGTCCACAACTGCGACGTTGCCAGCTCGTTCGCAACAATAGATCACAATCATAATATTTACCACTGACTGCAATATTCGCCGTAGGAGGTGTACGCGTTGCGTATCATTAGGAGCCCGAGTTTGCTGATGATAAAGCTGCCAAAAATGTTTAGTAAATCCATATCTATACATATAATAAAAAACAATATGGGATTTACATGCCTGAAATAAAACAATTTTAAAGTGAAACTTTTATTACATCGTCTCAAACTTTTTGGTCTGTGTAGCGCATGTCGCGTGACGGTCGGCTGCCGAGTAGGTATAAAGCAGTGTTCGGAAAGTTTCACTTTTACCGTGGTTTCATAAAACCACACAACATTTTTTTTTAAATTATTTATTTTATTTTATAATAAAATCGTAGGAAAGTCAAAACTGTACATTGAATATTTTTTTAAAATAATACTTGAGGCGTGATCTACAATCGATTTAAAAGCCAAAAATATAGTTTTAGAATTTTTGTCTGTTTGTCTGTATGTACGTCCGGGATAAACTCAAAAACTCCTGCATGGATTTACTTGAAATTTTGCATGAATATTACTAAGAGGTCGGGCTATAGGCTACATATTATCAAGCTATCACCTACGGGGCAGAAGAGTTCGTTTGTTTGGTTGAACGCGCTAATCTCAGGAACTACTAGTACGATTTGATTAATTTGATTCTTTCAGTGTTGGATAGCTCATTTATTGAGGAAGTCCAAAAGCTATATAATATCACACTAAAGCTAATAGGAGTGGAGCAGTAATGAAAAATGTTACCAAATTGGAGGAAATTTAAGCGACGGTAGTGGGTGAAATTCTTTATAAGCCATAAGATTTAAAGCGAAAAGACCACGAACGTAACTTTCAGTTAATATAACAACATAAATAATATGTTTATATTGAACGGACGTACAATAGCTTTATACGGACAGCCAATAGCTATATACGGACGCTCAATAGCTATATATACGGACGTCCAATTGCTATATTATACGAATGTTCAATTCAAATCTAGTGGGATATTCTGAAAATCTTTTTTCTTCTCTCTAAAAATATTTCTTCCTACTAAATGCCAATAATTCCCATTGATCCCTGGGAAATCTGTGGGGACAAATGGGAATAATCCAATATGGTGCAAGTGATGCAACACGATTGGTAACAGTATTTCCATCATACAGTAGCTTGTTGGTAGCCAAACAGTACTGCCGCAAATAGTGCCGTATTTTTACAATTAAAGTAGTCAGGTTATTGAACATCCGTATATAGCTATTAGGCGTCCGTATATAGCTATTAGGCGTCCGTATATAGATATTGGACGTCCGTATATAGATATTGGACGTCCGTATATAATATTTGACATCCATATATAATATTGGTTCAGGCCATGGTAGGATACAATCCCGATTTTTATCATACCTATATATACCTATTGACCCACAAATGAAGTTATTACCTACCTACTTGTCTTAAATTTATAAAAAATAGATAAGATAAACATGTACATAATTAAAATGCTTGTTATTTTAGCAACTACCTGCGATTTTTCATGTAAAAATTACAGACAGGAGCTTAATTTTCTTTATCTTATTATAAACTACTAGCTGCTCCGCGCGGTTTCACCCCCGTGACTCCACTCCTGTTAGTCGTAGCGTGATGATAGCCTATAACCTTAATCGATAAATGGTCTGTCTAACACCGAAAGAATTTTTCAAATCGGACCAGTAGTTCCCGAGATTAGCGCGTTCAAACAAACAAACAAACAAACTCTTCAGCTTTATAATATTAGTATAGATTTGTGTACTAAACTTTATCAAAATCCATTGTTACTAATACGTGTAGATAGATTATTTTTTAATGATATAAAAATAATGTGCATCCGTATATGTATAGATCTGACTAAATTGGTATAAATGAAAAGACAAGCGTTAATAAAAGAAAGATATAGTAAACCGAAATCTGGCAACGTCGCACTCACAAATGCCGTTCATGCTATCAATGAGGACGCTAGATAGTCGATGCAATAGGTAAATCACGATCAATATATCCAGGACGCCTATAATTTATGACCATGGTTCGGGGCTCAAAAATGTTGCGGCACGAACGCAAGAAGAATATCGCGAAAAATTTAATTATCCGAAAATGACGTACCCCACGGAGCTGGCTATTGAAAAACTAAGCAATATTCATTAACAGATGTTAAAAAAAGCAAGCGAAACTGGGGGACGTCGTAATGATGCACGACGTGCATGACGCCAAAAAGATTGTATGATGTAAATATATATATATATATATATATATATATATATATATATTTGAAACTATAAGTATTTCTTTAACTTAATTTTCGGGATAATTACCATATTATTTCGAAAAAAAAAATGTGTGCGTGTACTAGTGTACACACGTAAGAAGTGAAACTTCTTTATGATCTTAATTTTCAAAAAAATATTTATGCAACTTTATAGAAATACGTCGAATCACGCGTGGTAGGGATAAGAGAAAGATGGCGCGTAACGGAAAAATGTCACGCGTAACGAAAAAATGTTACACTAAATTTTTTTCCAACCCCCGATAAAGAAGTTTCACTTCAAAAATTACACGTAATTTTCAAAATTATTGAAACATTAAAGTAATATTCAAATTGGTTCTCTTTACGCATAATTACTAAGACTTAAATAAT
Source organism: Colias eurytheme (assembly GCF_061535395.1). Taxonomy (NCBI): domain Eukaryota; kingdom Metazoa; phylum Arthropoda; class Insecta; order Lepidoptera; family Pieridae; genus Colias; species Colias eurytheme. The sequence continues at coordinate 739,044 of NC_142983.1, forward strand.
TAAAATAAGTATTTCTATACTGAAAATAGCAATAGGCCGTGGGTAGACTGTAGGTTGCGATGTTAAAGCTGTCCCCTTGAGAATCAATCCACAAACCACAGCTCTGGCTGTGACAGAAATGGTTAAACATTTCTACAATTATATATTAAACATATAGATTAATAAATCTTAATACTATTATAAAGGCGAAAGTTTGTAAGTATGGATGTATGGATGTTTGTTACTCTTTCACGTAAAAACTACTGAACCGATTACAATGAAATTTAGCACACATATAGAGGGTAACTTAGATTAACACATAGGATAGGTTTTATCCCGGAAATCCCACGGGAACGGGAACTTTGCGGGTTCTCCTTTTAAAACGCGGGCGAAGCCGCGGGCGGAAATCTAGTATAATATAAAGTATGAAGTTCTAGGCGTAATACATGTATTAAATTTCTTGAAGGTTTGCTATAGTTTAGTCTGTTAATGCGAAAGTTTGTGAGGATGTGTGTTTGTTTGTTAACTTTCTCAGAAAAGCCACTCGATGGATAATAATTGGCAGTGATGTAGCTTATGCATCGAAATAGCACAAGCTATAAAAATTGCTTGCTTTTGCCGGCACGGCATGGCTTCGTCCATCATCCATATTGTGTGAAAACGCGCGGCAAAGCTAGTATTACATCACAGGTAAGAACATTTCTTGACGTAGGTATTACTTTCGTTTTGAATATTTATGGATTAATAGATCATTTTAATGAGATGATATTAAGCTTGATGATATGGTAGATTTGACAACGTCTTGTAAAAACTTTGCGTTGTCTAGTAGGTGTTATACACTGTGTTATAGTATCGCAGATAATCACTTTTCTTATTTCTATTATTAACAATAATGTAATTTTTTATTAAGATGCTTTAGAGCATCAGGGACTTAGCAGTGTTGCCATGATGTCTTAAAGCAGTGTTCTTTCCAGTGTGAGAAAGTGATAGCGCTAGTAAAGCTCTATATAGCACCGTCACTGTTCTACATTAAAAAAAATACTGCTTTTGCTTTAAAACATCATGGTAGCAGAAGTATATTATTTGTTTGTGACATTTCAACAAACACCAAGTTCTATAGATACCAAAACCAATATCCCACGGGACCTTGCACGGGACACAATAAAGTTGTTTTATAAAGTGAACCCTCATCCTGCATAAAATCAATAAATTACCTGAATATTGTTACGTGGAATTTCATTGCCAAAAATATGCAAAACTGGAAGAAATTATACAAGCCAAAGCGGATTGGACAGGACTGCGAATGACGCTTGGCCCGTCGTCAAAGTTTATAAGGTTAGATTGTGGGCCAATACCTAATGTATAATTCGTTTGGGAATTTAAAATTAAAAAAGCTGGTCAGTATAACTTAAAATAAAATCTAGTAGGTTTCGATTGCAATAAAATCATTAATGACAATGCAACATATTAGTAATATACTTTTCCCCGTCGTTTTCCTTACCCGTCAGGTGGGGTTATATATTTTTATCCTACATATTTTTAAGCTATTGCATACCTTTTTCTCAGACTTTGAGCGCGGCGTCCGAATATAAAAATTCCGTAACGAAAAAACCTAGCACCCCCCCATTCCAACCGGCATCAGCACAGCGATGCGATGCTATGCAATAGCTTTACCACACGTATTTTTTTTATTAAATCATCATATTATTATTTCTTAACTTTTTTATATTTAAATATAAAAATAATTATTATTATATAAATTGTTTTTATAGTACTGCCTATTAATCTAATGGTCCACTTATTTTCGCAGTATTTTATAGTACCTACTTAACACCTCTCGGCTTTTGTTTAAAATACAGTATAGTGGTACCTTAAGAACTTTAAAAAGAACTTGAAATAACACGGAATAAACAGTAATTATTTCGATTGTTAAAGTAAGTCCTTACAAGACTAAAAAAACACATTTTCTCCACTATATTTAAATGTAAATACAAACCGTAGTATATTTCAAAACTGGTAATCCGGTTTCGATAAATAAAAATTTAAAGCCAAATGTTACACGGAAATTACACGGAGTTGCCTGCTAACTCTTCAAAATATTTGTATGAAATATTGCGTCGTGAATGTACACAAATCGACTTTTCAATTTCAGCAAAAATATATTTGCTTCTGTTTGCTTCAGTTTTATATAAGCTGTTTTGGCTTCACCAAAATAGTGTTAATGATAAGTGTTTTGATTATTTTAGCTTTTGCATAAACTGTTTCGATTTTCACACAAAAACTTTTTAGTATTCTGTTTTCGTGTAACTTATACCTATATTAGTATAATCAGAAATATGAATAATTTCAATTCGCTCTAGTTGTAAAGTATTATGTAGAGTAAGATCCTAACACAATCCTAATGTTTTGGTGTATTCGTAATAAACTGTATTATAGTATTATATTATCTGTGGTAATAGGTACGTCGAATATTTTTTTTTTATTCATGACAAAGAAAACAAAACATAGGTTCGTAATTTTACAATTTCTTATTCTTAACATTATTTACAAATCATAACAATTGACTCCTTCGACGTAATTCAAACACATTCTTAAAAACAAAAGTAATTCCAAAGGAAACAAGAAAGAAACTCGTATTAATAAATCAAATTTGTTTAATCGATAAGTCGGAATCGGTAAAATTAAACGGGGCATTTAGTAAAAGTTTCCTATACTTGGGGTTTTATTAACGTTATCATTCATTTTTATGGGGCATACATTTGAATTAACTTCCAAAATACGGTAAATCTTACTCGTTATATGTATTATGTAGTCTATAAGTATATGGTGAAATTAAGTCGTGAATCGTGATAAAGAAAGTCAATTAATTGAGAGATCAAAATATATTTTTTTAATTCAAAAATTTTATTTAACTGTATGTGGATTGTATCTCCGAAATGGTGGAACGGAACTAAGTGTGTTGTTCTTATATCAAAAACATTAATGTTTTGTGGAAATAGTCGCTACGAAACATAAGCTTTCATTGCAACTGATCTTAAGATCTCCGCCATCATCATTGTCATTTTAAACAGCAATAAATTCCTAAATTTTGGTAAGTAACTGCTTCGATTTCTCAACATAAACAAGACTAATGTATTTTCGGCCTTTCTATATCTGTAATTCATGTATACATCGTCGAAAAACATCTTTAGTCGCAAATGAAAACCCCGAAAAAAACTAAAATCGTAAATCAAGATTGTCCGGTAGTTACACATAAATTAAAAACTATCATTCCGCACCCTTGCCCTTAAACTTGCGAACTGTAGGGCTAAAGCTGAGCTAGCAAGGACAGTTATACAAAGATATATAGCTAGTTTTATAGGCTTCGTTTAAGGGCGACCCTTTGACGTAAAACTTATAAGGGAAGGAAGGGATTTAAATGAATATTTAAAAAGACTAGCTCATTCCGTTTGAGTTTTTGGGAAAGTTTCGGAGTTTGGACGTTCTAATGAATATTTCAAGTATAAAAAGGGCATTTTATTGTATAGAGTGTAGACTTTTCATATTTCGCTAATCAAACAGATTTAAAGTGAGATAGACTTATGTTGAATCAAAAATAATTTTAGAATATCAGTTCAAATATTCAAACATAAAAAACATACCAGAACTCAAACTTTTACTCGACAAAATTCGATATCAAAAAGTTGGATAACCAAAAATGTATTTGTAGCCACTTCGAATCCAGCAAAAGCACTCAACAAATCGAAATTGATTTAAAAACACTCGTAATAAATAAATAATATTCTGCACATTTTAAAAACATTGAATACCGTTCAAACAATTGCAAACATAAATTCCGTGCAAATAGAAATAAAATTTCACTTAACGCGATGCAATATGTTACTATTAAAAAGCTATTTCGATTTTTGTCTGAAAAGTTGTTTGCATGCACCTATATAGTGTTTTTAGGAAAATTTGTGTTTTTAATACCTGTGCATCGCAAATGCCTGAGCCAAATTCTTACAGCCAAAAATAACAATTGTAAAAGTAATATAAATAATAACTGCCTTCATAAAACATTGTGACTTTTTTTTTGAAGTGAAACTTCTTTAGGCGCGTTGAGAGTAAAATTTCAAGGTAGCGTCATGGTAATACCGTCACGTCATGGAGTAACGCGACGATTTCAGTATCTTTGAATTTTGCCAAAGAAGTTTCACTTCTGACACGTGTGCCCAGCACACACGCTATTTTTTATTTCAAATTACTCTTTGTACTAATCCAGGCTATAATCTATCTCTGGACGAAATTTCATGCAGTATTCATGAGCCAATTTCGCGTAAAAAATAACAAACATCAGGGGTCGATAACCTTACAGACTTTCACGTATGAAGTAGAATTATATACGACTTGTATTATTTCCGCTATTGTACATTTTGTAGCAAGCAACTTTATACATAAATAGTACGAATGGATTTAATTAAAAATAGCGTTATGAGTACGTGCACATGAAAATCGTAATCGCGGTCCCCGTTCTAGTTCCAAGCACCGGGCTGGTACACAATGATTTGTGGAATTATTGTTTTTTGTTATTTTTCTGAGTCGTCAAAGTGATTAAATATTGTTATAGCTTATTAATTGCCCTACTATGTTAGATGAAGGGTATTTTGAATGAATGTATAATCTATAGCGTACCGTGTTTTACATAATAGCACGTATTCTTGTAGTATTATAATATTATCTATGATAGAACTAAAGCTGCCAATGGATAGTGCAGTAATCATGACAGCTTATAGGGTAAATAGATAATATTACATTTTCTCCTTCAAAACCTTAAATGTTATATCAAAACGATAGATCTATACATACTTGTGAATAAACATATTGTTCCTAGGTTATTAGGTTAAGGGTTCGATGAAATAAACGAATTAGATTTGAAAATTGTTGTTTTTTTATTGATAATATTGATAGATAAGCTAATTTAACACATTACCTAAGTAATAAATTTTATTACAAACATAAACTATTATATTTATTTATTTTTTATTCACAACAGTGTGTCCCGGGCCGTAGTCTAGAAAAAGTCAACGGCCGTACAAGTACAAAGTACGCCGTGATTATCAGAGGTAGTTGTGGTTTGGGGTTCCGCAAGTGAAACATAATAAAAAATATTTTTTCTTTGTTTATTGTATACTGAGGTTTTAAAAGTTTCATTTTATGAGTTATAACGTTAACGGCATGTCGTAATTAGCATGTAACAAAAGTAAATAAGTATGTGTACCATGGTACAGAAGAATGTTTTCTATTCTTTAAGATTGATGATTTAAAAAAAGACCGTGTGCCGAGCACACGTTCCAGAAGTGAAAATTCTTTGGTAAGATTCAAAGACTTTTAGAATTCTTTGAAATAAATGTCTCTCTAAACCTAGATACTAAAATCGTCACCTTACTCCATTACGTGACGGTATTTCCATGACGTGACGGCATTGCTATGAGGCGACCTTGAAATTTTACTCTCAACGCGTCTAAAGAAGTTTCAATTCAAAACGAAAAAAAAAAATATTTTACTCACTTTATTGAAAGTTGTAAGAGAAAAAACTCAAGATACAAATGTGTTGGTAATATTTAATATCATTGTCTGTCATGTTTCATTTTCCTCAAACTGTCAGAAACAATAAATGGATGTATTGTTCATCCATCCATCTAACAAAACATTATTGGTATCATTATATTGTATTCACAACTAGTTTTATAAATTATAGAAAGACGAAGAATATCTGACCTACTTAATTCACTTGAAAAATAATGTATTGATAGAATTCTCTACGCTGAAAGAATAACTTCTTAGTATTCATTCTATAAAATAAACCTTAATTATTCGAATCAATCCAATTTCCAGATGCAAGTTGTAAAATTGTTTCAAGTAATAAAGGCTTTTTCGTCTTGTTATGGTAAATTAATTAATATTCAGAATATGGCATGGCTTTTCCATATTGCCACAACACGTCGAATGGTATGTTAGCTACAACACGGCATGGGATTTCTAAATTGCCATAACGCGTCAAATGATAATAGAGGTATGTTTAGCTACAACACTTTCGCTATGTTGTGTTTCTATGATTCGTGAGCGTTCTTGTTATCCAATATTCATTGGAGCCATAACAAGAATTTCGCGTGGAGGTTCTTTTGCTGTGACCACGACGCTTTGTGATCTAAATTTTCGCTCAATTTGCAATGGCGGTCTTTGAGCCTAACATAGTCATATAAGAATAACTCACAATAAAGAAACTTTCAAATTTAAGATGGCCGAAAACAAAATGGAGTCGGCGCCGCAGCAGTTTTTTAAATGTAATTTTGTTAAGTTCCTAGATAGTACAAACAGAAATCTTCGGATCACACCACAAGTGCTTATATTTACATATTTCAGCCACCGAGTCACGTATCCAATAACTTCAGACTCAATGTTACGGGATACACGTCAGATATTTTGACACGTAGGCCGCTTAGAAATATCAATAACGTCGAACATTCTAGAAAAACGATACGTAAATTTGAAATTGTGGTAAGACGTAAACGGATTTGAATAAAATTTGTACATTTTGACTCAAAATTAGCTGAGTTTTGCTCGTAAAAACTTTTGCAAATGTCTTGTATTCGTTATTTTTAGAAGATAAAATATATAGGTAATAATTATTTTAATTAAAATTTAAAGTATTTTTCCTCTTATAAAATAAAAAATCGCTGGGTTATAGTTAAGTTCAAATAACAATTAACAGTACAAAGCCTTCAGTTAAAATCTTTTATTTAATTAATTCTAACGGATGTATAAGGTCATTAAAATATATACTCTAATTTACGCCTTATTAGCCTCTCTTAAGATATTACATACCTACTTACTTTTAGTTTAAGAGACGAGAAAATGTAAGTTGTAATGTTTTTGCAAGGATCTTTTATCATTATTATTTAGGTTACTCCGGCTAGGCTACACAGAGGGGTTCCACGAAAAAGTTATATAACAGGGAGATTATGAAAGGTAAATCCCGTAATAACATAAATACTAAAAGATTTGTAGAAACGGACATTTAATCCACTGCCCACGTACAGTGTGCTACAGACACCGTAAAAAACAACCTATAGCTGTCATAGATTCTGTTGGGACTAAGGCTGTGGTTTTAGTAAGAAACTTAGCGGTAGCGGAATTATATAAATCCCACCAAAAACATTTTCATGTAAAATGTTGCCAAGACGAGTCCATATGACTCGCACTGTCAAAAAGTTATCAGATCTCATGTAGAGCCAAGCTTCTAACACTACACGCCCTAACTCTACAAGGCCTAACTTCACAAACTCAACACCTTAGTCAAAATATGTGGCCTGGCCATTTCGCTACATTCACATCGGCGTAAGGTGAAAAATTAATTCACTGTTCATTACTTTTGTGTTATACAATAGTTCTTGTAGTAAAGAACGGCCAAGCCACATATTTTGACTAAGGTGTAGAGTTTGTGAAGTTAGGCCTTGTAGAGTTAGGGCGTGTAGTGTTAGAAGCTTGGCTCTACATGAGATCTGATAACTTTTTGACAGTGCGAGTCATATGGACTCGTCTTGGCAACATTTTACATGAAAATGTTTTTGGTGGGATTTCATTTCTTTTTGTAAGTTGTTTGTAACAATTTTATTTTTTATTTTTAGCTACTGTATGGACGTAAGAGGCAGGAGACGTTCGCAACACTTCTATTCATTCATATTTATATGATCTGATCTGAAGTATATGTCTCAATATATGTCGATTAAATTTTTAATTTTTTTTTTAACAAGAAGTACCTATACATATATATATCTAGGGGAACCAAGTTTTAGATTATTAGATTAGACCTCTAGCGTCATCAAAATTTAATTTAAAATTACAGGTCTCATACAAACTCCCATCCCCTAGTTTAAAAGGTTGGGGGATGAAAGTTACAAGTTTTATAATTTTTTTGTTGTTTGTGTGCTAATACTAGCTTACATACAAAATTTCAGCTTTCTAGGGCATTGGGAAATACCTTAAGAATTTTGATGATCATCAGTGAGTCAGTGACGAAATTAGCGTTTTTTAGATATAAATAAAATCTGAAGTATAAAAGCTAATGTAATTAAAACTTAATATGTTCAATAAGTCCGCTATTGACAATATATCCCGAAAATTTTGTTGATCTAGCATAATCCAAACCCAAGTTATGAGGGTTCAAAAAAACGTCGAAGCGCTTCGAGAAAAGGTAGGTAGTGCCCGTGCGCGTAGTCGCTTGGCTCGTCTTGGCGGGGGCACTACCGTGCCCCCAGACCCCCAGATTAAACTTGTCAAATAGGTCTCAACATCATGAAAAACAATATCGTTTGGATGAGGCCTCTTATCTATTTCAAAGAAATAACTTAAAATACAAACGTATATTTTCAAGATAATTTGCAGTTTATTTCACCCCTCATGATATCACTATATCGATAATAACATCACGATACAACAAACACTTTTTCATAATGGCGCCAGATGGCAAGGGGCACTTAATTATAAAACACAGAATCGCGAATACTATCTACTATTTTGATAATGTAACTATTGTATAAAAGGCAATTTTATATCACAAACTATTTATTATAGAAATAATAGACAACTGTATTGGAATAATAGTGACAATACTGAGTAGCTGAAATCAAAAAGGTACACTATACCCTTAGCAAAAAAAAAAGACGGGTTGCACTCCGGGAGTGCCGGCAGAAGTGAAAACTTGATTATTAACGTTCAGCATGTTTGATATTTTGGAATGGTATCCATCTTACGCATGGAATATAAGGGCTAAAAAAAAGGCATCCGTCTTACGCTTTTTTGATCAGGCCACGTGTCCTGACGCGAGTTTAAGATTTTATACCCAACGCCGCTAAAGAAGTTTTCACTTCAAAAATTCAGTAGAACGTCGCGTTAGAATATATTATATATTCTATCGTAGAACATCTCATCTATATCTCACATACATATACATATATCTACATCTCATCTCATCTATAGTAGAACATTCCACTCTCTCCTTAATGGTAAGTCGCTTCATATCGCTTCGCTTATTAATGAAACAGATCCTTATAATGCCCTACAGTAGGGTGTTGCTAGGTAATATACAAATCAAACGGACGCCATAAAAGTGTAATTTTGGTGACGTTTTGTGATACCAATACGACGCTATTTGTGGTCGCCTATTGAGCTAATTGAATGAACCATTTGTATGTTAGATGTTTCTTTTGATATGTTCCTTAATCGATACTAATATTATTATGAAGCTGAAGAGTTTGTTTGTTTGTTCTAACGCGCTAATCTTGGGAACTTCTGGTCCGATTTGAAAAATTATTTCGGTGTTAAATAGCCCATTTATCGAGGAATTATATTATCATATCGCTAAGACCCACAAGAGCGGAGCAATGCGAGCGAAACCGCGGAGCACAGCTAGTCTGTATAATAAAATTGTATCGCAAAATGTTAAGCTCGAGAACGTCTGAACCAATATCTACGGCAAATTGTTTTTTCAAAGTTTTTTTTCAGGCACAAGGTTTGTTCTTATGGAGAGATAAAAGTAAGATGTAAGAGGGACAATAATGCAGAACATCTACCGGGGCAGCTAGTTGATTATAAATAGAAATAAGGTTATTTATTTATAACATATTTGTTCATTGGCTTGCTAGATTAAATTTTTTTTTAATATAACATAACAATAGCGAACCAAAACTAAATTTTTTAAATGTGTGCAGTTGAAAAATTTAACAACTGACATATTCAGGAGTTATGTATGAATAAACGAATCGAATGAATTTATTTATAAATTGAACATAAGTAAAAAGTTTTTAAATATTTAACTTTGAATCTAATAAAATATTTTACAATAACACTCAGCGAATTTATGACTCTACAACTATAGAAAAATATTCGTCACAAATTCACATGCATTTATCTATTTATCAAAAACCATCAAAATTAGTTCAACATTAAGACGGAAAATGTGACAGGCACCCGTATAATAAAGATAAAAGGCTTATCTTACCTTTATTTCCTTTCCTTTCTTTCCTATAGTAAATTACCTCAAGTGGAGTCGCGGGACTAAATTTACTCGTAACTCGACAGATGGATCAATAGTCCCCTTTGATTAACGGCCCCTGATAGAACTTGCCTGTGAGGGAGACGTTTGTTTGATTCTTGGAGCTTGTTTACAGCATCCGACACGATAGTAGTCGTATCGGACTCATGTGGTATAAGAGTGCACGACTTTACGATAAACACTGATTGAAATTTAAAATCAAATATAAGGAATATTTGTATATACAATAGAAGGCTGTCTGGAAGAAATGCATAGCGGGCACGGTGCATAGCGATAAGACTGCCAATTGTTTAAATGTATTCTTAGGATAAGTTTTATTGTAACATTCTCAGAGCAATAAAAAATAAATTAATAAGGCTCACAGCTGTTTTCATTCTTCCTACATAATTATAAACATTACATAAATGAGTATTTGTAAAGCCTAGTGTAGTTTATGAATGGTAAATACATATTATTATGACCTTAACTTACAAAACATACTTCTCTTTAGTATCCAAATGCAGTTTTTGTACAGGAACTAAAACTACACTGCATTGAACTTAGTTAATAATCAATTTATGTTCCGATATCGTGTCGTATACTATAAAAGCACTCACAGTCCCCTCTCAATTTGTTCCTTTACGATATAAAACGCAAGTTTACAGAAACAACTACGGAAAAAGCAGGCTTTGTCGTCGAGTATAAATATTTCATGATTGTTTCTTTTTCCTACAGATGTTATTATTTAGCTTCTATTTCAAACGAATTGAATTTAAAATTAGCTACCTATAAACTTATTCGTTTTGTGTGTTTTTTTTAATAGAAACGGATTTCATAGATTTTTCATAAAGAGGTTAAATTCTGTCTTTATAAAAATTTTTCGTATGAAGATAGAAATTAAAGATTTTTACGGATTTTAAACGCGATTTATTCATTATATTTTTTCCGACGTTTAGCACACTTTTCAGCAAGCGTGGTCACGGGTTTAAAATCCGTTAAAATCCTTTCTAAACGTATAATACTCGCGTATAATCAAACACTAGAAAATCAATCAAACACTAAAAAGGTAGATTTATTTATCAGTACACTTAATCGATTATTTATTAACACCACTAATTTTCATAACCACGCAAGCATAACCTTACTCCACCAGGAGGAACTCTAAACTACACCATACTCTACACGGGCAAAATGAAATTTCACATAAGCTAGAAATATGTTAATTAGCGGTTGCGGAGAGCAGATAGTTTAGATCGACGTGCATTCAACGTAATGACTCCAATTATATGACTAATTAAATTTCCATTTATCACTAATTGGCCGTTATATCGATTATTTCTTAAACGCGCTTATAACGTCGAAATTACTAACTATCCTTAGCTTCACAAGTATAAAACAAAGTCTCTTTCTGTGCCCTATGTATGCTTTAATCTTTAAAACTACTCAACCGATTTTGATGCGGTTTTTTTGTAGATAGAGTCATTCAAGAGGAAGGTTTTAGAACAAAATTTATTAGGTTATAGATAAAGCGGGTGAAGCCGCGGGCGGAAAGCTAGTCTTACTATAATTACTAGTACAGTATATCTGTGCTAGTAATTATGAACGTGTTTGTTTATTAGTTTGTCTTTCTTTTACGTAGCAACGGAATGATTATAAGTTTGATTTTTCACCGACTTCAGCATTCAGACCGGTATATTTGTGTGTCTGTAAGTAGTGACATTAGTTACCTTTTACCGCGGTGAACCATCACAAATCCCCAGGGAATTTCCTTTGACTGTGTGGGTGAAGCCGCCGGCAAAAGCTATCTCACATTGCGAAATCAAGCAACGAGAGACGCAGCTTTGTATCTAAATCAAACATGGCCCGATATTTGTTTAATTATTTCATTGTTCCGTAAACTCAGTTAAATTCACTTTTGTTTCTTACACCGACCGAATCTACCCATAATTGTAAGAAATTAATGATAAAATTAAATGAAGTAAAATATTTTGAATTCATCCTGTCGGAGAGTTATTTCTCCATAATTAATTATAATTAGGTAGATATGTGAAATAATATTAAATAATGACTCAGTGCGCACACCTTGCCCGGTCGATGGTAGTACCGAGACTATATCATCGAGCTACTGACTCAAGGAATATAAACCATAGCATGGCCCGTAACCCCATGCATTACGTATCAATTCAATATCGACATTATGTTGTACACCATAGAGTACATTGTAATAGGAAGGTATAGCCACATAACAACTACTCTGTTATAATTCTCTTACATGATGTAATTCGTAATTTATAGGTTTATTCAAACTGCTATACTTCTTCAGTTACTGAAATTATTTATACAAATTATAGAGTACCTATTTAGTTACATAATAATATCTCTTTTTTCCGCATCCTTTTTATCAAATGACTCTGACTAATTAACAGTATCAATTTATGACACAGATATGAAATTCCTACTCTCCATCTAACAAAACATTTGAAACTTAGCATGTAAAATGTACACAATCGTATATATTTACCCCAAAACAAAATAACATTCAATAGGCCTTATAATTTGAACATTTTCCATGACGAGAAACTTAAATAAAATATTTATTACTCACTTCAAAGTTACCGTAATTATATCGCATGAAATATTAACCGGAGAGTGCTAGGAAACTGGTTGTTTTAAGTGCAAAATGAAAATATATTTATGAGAGGAATTTTCCGTGCACGCCTGACGTCGATCGTCGTTAAACGGAATTTGGACAAAATTTTGTATATTTTATCAACTACAAAGTATGTTATGAAATTTTGGTTAGAAGAAACCACAGATTTGTCTGATATTCTGCACTCAAAATTTGCTGTGTTGCTGACTCTACACTAATAAATGCACTAAAAACTTTAATTCCTTTGCTGCCAAGATAATAACTGTTTTGCTGACTCTACATCCTTAAATACACTATTGCTTTTATAATTAAATATATTATAACGAAGCGAATCTTTCATAATCGGTTTAACATTATTGAAATTGATCTATTACAAAAGAACTTATAAACTACGAACAATAAAATCTATCCTCTAAATAATATTAACAAATACAAACAATGATCGCTACAGCATGAATATTTATATTCTGCTTAAAGAAAACCCTGTAATTCGTATTCCCCTATAATATAAACGTATACGCCACAACAATTAACCCAAAGAAAGACAAAAAAGGCAAACCTGGCTCACATGTTCTTAATTCCATCTGGCCCCAAACCTTTGCCTCGAATTTAATTCAAAGCGCCCTTAATAAGTAGATTAGTATCACGATTCCACCCTCGTCATGTCCTTGTAACTCCTTAGGTTACCGAAATACCTTGCATGTAGACGATATACATACAGAGACTGCTGGTTTTAATAGTAAAAAATATACCAAAATTATTTATGTCTTTAATGAGTGAAAATTTCTATTGTGATGATGTTGTGTACGTTTAAATGGACCAATAACAATTCAATAAATGTTATTAATGATATACAAATGTATTAAAACAAAAAAAAACATTTAAACAAAATCTTTAAATTACAAATTACTCTATACATATGTTTAAGAATGTGCATCATCATTGTTTCATCATCATAATCGGTCAAAAGAGATTATTAAAATAAAAAATATGAAATGCGAATATTTCAGCGTTCGCGAACATTAGCGATTGAATTTTTGTCCAAATCGAAAACACAATTGCAAAAATTCCAACGTCGAAACTTTAAAAACAGTCGCCGTTCTAACGTACGAATAATATTGGCCGATCAAAGTGCACATTACAGAAGCTGAAGGAACAATACTAAACATTCGTTCCGAACCACTGGAAGCATATTGCCTAAGTAAATCGTAGCGTCTGCGAGCTATCCTGTAAAATTTTAAACCGCTGTTTTTAGTCTTTAAACTTTTTGCTCAACTCGAAGCGTACATTGTTTGAATTTAAATTTTGCATTACGGAAGTTTTTGAATCCATTATGGACAGGACAATCCAGTTTGTGTATTGAATATTTTTAGCTCTTCAATTGTCGTTTGTCTTAAGCATTTATTATGATTTTTACTTGTTTTTAAGGATTAAAATGATTCTCCTATTTTTCTTTGATATTGGTATAATAAAGATTAGACATATGTCAATGAATATTGTTACAAGTAAAATTCGACTTCCAGAAACCTCATTTATTCCAAGATGGAAGCAGAATTACGCGACAGAAAATTGCCATTAATTAAAAATTGAATAGAATAGTAGTTGCGCGAACTGTCATCTTGTCAGTCCCACATTAAAGATGGTTTTGTTCACTTTTAGAATTTGCTAAGAACATTGCTATAATTCTTGGAACCCAGCCCTCTTCGTGAAGTACTTTCAATCTGTTGTAGAAAAGTATGTCAGTGAACTATTAATATATTTCTGTATAAAACATTTATAGAAGAAACGAAGAATGAATGAAAAATCTATTACGTTTTTTATTTCATTTAACGGGAATTCCATCATTAGGGTGTTTTTCCACAAATAATGTGTTTGCAGTGAGGTATGTGTTTATAAAAACCAATCATATCGCTGCATTTCAAACTAAATGAAGCGACATTGGTTTTTATAAAAGTTTGAAGCGTTTAGCGTTTGATGCGATACAATTGGCTATTTACAAACACATACCTCGCTACACACACATTATTGGTAGAAAAGCACCCTTACTTCAATTAGAACAATGCCAACATTTTTATCTACTTCTTTTATAATAAAACAATATGTTCATTGAACAAGGCAATATGTGTTACAAGTAACAACTAAACTTAGCCATATTCTAGTTACAATATGGGATTTCGAGCAAGCTCTAGAACTCATTACTCTGTTAACTTAAAGACGTACACAATCAAGTTGAATGTGACTATCTTCGTACCGCTTACATCTTCATTAAATTCTATATTATACTTATTCTAATATAATTGTAAAATTTTCTTCTAAGTTTTCGAATATAAGATAATTTATTTGGTGTTTTAAATCTATTCAACTTATTCAATGCACTAGAAGTATTTTTTGATTAAAAAAAAGAAAACATTACATTCAATTCACGCATAACTGACACAGTCTAAAACTGCATCAATATAAAATTTTCAAATACTAAAATAACAAAAAAATAATCCTCTATAAGCACCTACTCTGTGCACACAAAATCAAGCCGAACATACTGTATCTCTTTATATACGTTCATACATGCGCCGATATTTTTGCGATAAGGTGAACATTTCATTTACTCTTTTCGTGGTCGTAACGACATTTTATACACCCCAAATCGTTCAGTCCACGTCGAGTGTAAATCGGATTTTTTTTTTGTATTTATTCAGCTTAATCGATTTAACGTTTAAGGAATATTTTTTCATTTTGGAAGATGTTTTATGTCGAATAAGATAGACTTGGTTCGTATAGACGATCAACAACTTGTCCCGAAACAGTGACTCTCAGGAATCTATTTCAGAAGTTATTATTTTTTCATATAATTTAATACTAAACAAAGCGATGTTTTCAGATAACTCCCCCGTTTAAAATAGATAATTTTATGTCTTTCTTCACAAAGAATAAGAATAATATTTTAAACCAGTCAAAAAGAGTTCAATTAATATAAGAATTAATTGAATGTTAAGTATATTATCACATATTAAGTACCTATAGAATGAAATGCAGTTCGTAAAATTCTAAAACACGGAACCCAAAAAAAGGTACACAGGTAATCTTCAAGCAAAACAAGTTGGTTACCCACTAAATGTAAGGTGCTATCAAGTCGTGTAACTTTTACAGCTTAAATGTTTAATATCAACAAAGCTTTTAAGTCAGCCGAAAGTTTCCCCGCATTTTGTTTGGCTTTTTTATTCTCCTACATGTCATGTTTTTAAGATGTAATAGGAAAGAGGAAATTATTGAGTTTTATTGTAATTTTTAGGGCGGATTTTTCAATCCTTGGATAAAATGTATCCGTCCAATAAAGTATTACACGAACATTTTAAATGTCAACTGTAAACTGTCAAATACGGACAATTACCTAGAATACATTTTGAAATGGTAGTTTAATATGTTATTCGATGAATAAGTTTTAACCATGGATTGAAAAATCAGCCCTTAGTGATTAGTTGGATATTGGGTATTAAACTCAATTGCCTTTTAAATAGATTATTTTAAGCTGATTTATTTATTTACTTTATTTTTTATCAATAGGTACAGTACCAAATTGCAGAAGGATTCCTTATATCTAGCTCTTACATATTATAAATAGTAGTACATAATTATTATAAATTCCACAACCCAATTAACACCGTACACAGCTTTGAACTAAAAACTAAGAAAAACTGTTTACATTATGGCCATGTTTAAATACAAGCTATAGCCAGGAATAAATAAAAATTGAGAACAAAAAATTCCAACAGAGAGAGAAAAAATAACTACTATTTCTATTTCTACTATAAAAAAATCAATGCTTTAATACAATATTATGACCATAATATTCGTATGTATGTATGTACTTATTTATTTCTTAGGCAAATTACGTCCAGTGATTTTATGTAATTTTTAAACTAGATACTTAAAATCTATGAATTGTGGGAAAGATTGTGTGAACAATTTTTTTTTTGTTTACTTAACTAACTACTGAATCAATTTGTCTACAAGTTATTATAACTTTCTTATAATCCAACTAGCTTCCCGCCCGCGGCTTTGCCCGCTTTGTCTAAAACTTAATAAATTATAATTATATTAAAACCTTCCTCTTGAATCACTCTATCCATTAAAAAAACCGGATCAAAATCCGTTGCGTAGTTTTAAAGATTTAAGAATACAAAGGGACACAGGGACAGAGAAAGCGACTTTGTTTTATACTATGTAGTGATTATTAAACAAGCAAATACGGAATCTAATAGCATCAAGTAAATAAATCATAACGGCCACTGGTCTTACATACAAAAACCCATTTTTCACATCTAATCCCCGGGCATACCCGGGGCGGGAGGCTAGTCGCATAATAACAATATAATAAATAACTAAGCTCCTCCGAGACATAAATTATTATACAAGATGAAGGGATCTTAGCGTACGATATTTTTATTCATCAAGCGCCTGCATAACTTATTTAGAGCTTACTTTAACTTATTAAGGGCTGATTTTTCAATGTTTGGTTAAAACTTATTCGTTAAATAACGTATTAAACTACCATTTCAAATTGACAGTTTACAGGTGACATTTTAATATCATGACTTGTAATACTTTATTGGACGGATAAGTTTTAACCAAGGATTGAAAAATCAGCCCTTAAACTAATGATAAAACATGGTATAAAGTTATACTATGGTTAAAACGTTTATGAATTCAAAGAATATTTTTAATATCATTAAGAAAAATTTATTCAAGTTTGAGATATTGTATCGCTTATAACCGAAACAATGAAAATATGTTGTAGATATATAAGAAAAGTTGTAGATTTATAAAATAGGTACCTATAGTTTTTATTTTAGTAACTATTTATAAATAAAAAATATACTAATAGACTGGGGTAGAAGCCTTTGAAAATAATGAAAAGATAAAAAAAATCGCAGTCGGATGAAACCCATTAGAAAAGGAGGGAAATATGATAAAAATGTAAGGAAAAATAAATTACGGTCAATCCGAGTTCGGGAAGCGGGAGGGGGGAGCTTTAAAGAGAAAAAAATGGTTTCTCTCGATTTCCGACAAAACTACAAGTCCTATAGAAAAAAGTTCAATGGCAAAGTTGTAGGTAATTAAAAGTTCTACAACTTTTGTACTCACAATTTTTTCACATAACCTAAAAATTTAGGTGAAAAATTCAAAAAACCAAGTTTTTGGTCTTTTATTTCTATCTACTTCAAAATTTATTTTTTTTCTACGAAATTTGGTGGAAACTTACTTTATTATGTCCCAAATATACTGTAATTTATTTGATTGAAAATATTTATTTTTTCGCCTTATTTTGAATTAATACCAAAAAAACAACCTAATTTTCAATCGAAAAGTCACCCGTCAAAATATCAGCTTTTTTCAAAAACTTGGGGTGCCTTTTATTCATTGAAATCTCTACTTTCATATGGTGTAAAAAAAATAAACACCACCTTAGTAAATGTTCTCAGGAAATGCATACAAACAGTCTGAAAATTAGCTTTTACTAAATTAGGCACACTTCTTGAACTCTATATCTTCTCTTGTATCGGCTTTTCGGTAATATTTCAAAAGAAAAATAATTATCTGTTCTAAGTTTAATATTTTACAGCATATTCAAAAGCAAAATGATGTCGATAAAAACATTTCAGGTAGTTCGAGAAGTGTGTCTGATTTAGTAAAAGCTAATTTTCAGACTGTTTGTATGCATTTCCTGAGAACATTTACTATGGTGGTGTTTATTTTTTTTACACCATATGAAAGTAGAGATTTCAATGAATAAAAGGCACCCCAAGTTTTTGAAAAAAGCTGATATTTTGACGGGTGACTTTTCGATTGAAAATTAGGTTGTTTTTTTGGTATTAATTCAAAATAAGGCGAAAAAATAAATATTTTCAATCAAATAAATTACAGTGTATTTGGGACATAATAAAGTAAGTTTCCACCAAATTTCGTAGAAAAAAAATAAATTTTGAAGTAGATAGAAATAAAAGACCAAAAACTTGGTTTTTTGAATTTTTCACCAAAAATTTTTAGGTTATGTGAAAAAATTGTGAATACAAAAGTTGTAGAACTTTTAATTACCTACAACTTTGCCATTGAACTTTTTTCTATAGGACTTGTAGTTTTGTCGGAAATCGAGAGAAACCATTTTTTTCTCTTTAAAGCTCCCTCCTCCCGCTTCCCGAACTCGGATTGACCGTAATTTATTTTTCCTTACATTTTTATCATATGGGTATCCTTTTCTAATGGGTTTCATCCGACTGCGATTTTTTTTTGTTTCAAAAATTATCTACTCTAGTCTATAAATTCAATAGGTAATGGCGCCTTTTTTCAGCCATGGAAAAGTGAATGTATTAAAATCAGTCCAGTAGTTAATACAGAAAAACATTTCATACAAGTCAGTTTATATTTATATCCCCTACTATGTGCACCATTTAATTAACTCAGTATCGAGAAACCGTAGTTACGTAAATATATAAATAGGAACGATTCACACCTGTGCATACTTTAGTAAAGTTATTTTGTTTTAATTAAAATCACTCCTCTCTTACATCGAGTAATTGTCACGATTTCTGAGGAATTAAATGAAAAAATTATATTTGAATAATAGTCAGATTTGTATTTATTTGCATGTTCAATGCAAATTCCTACGTTATATAAGATCACAAATCCGTTATGCAAAGAAAGTAATAAGTAAATAAATAAATAATCAATATCAATCTTTTGAATTCAACATAAATAAAAATAATTCAAATAAACACCTAATCGCAACTTAGTCTGCACTTTAAAATGCGCAACAGATTTTGATGAGGTTTTTTAATAGATAATCCGTTTCAAGAGGAAGATTTTTTGTATATAATTTGTTAAGTTCCAGAAAGCGCGGCCGAAGTCACGGGCAGAAAGTAGGTAATAAACTAGAATGCAATACATTTAAACAATTTAACACAATTTATTTATTTTTCAGCATTTCAGAATTTGACGATTCGAAAGTGCTACTAAATAGTAGTCTAATTGAATAAATGAATGTTTGAGTTTGAGTTTGAGTTTGAGTTCAGCATGGCGGTGTGGTTACAAACATTTGGAACTTCCCTGTTAAGTTTAATAAACCTGTTCCTGTTAATTTAAAAAAATACATAAGAGACATACCTTATATAACGCTACAAACATGTAAACAATATATAACTCCAAATATATTTCCCTCGATAAGCAAGAGACAGTGGAGTGATGTGACCGATCAGTCAGTGACCACAAATCTTCTCGAGATCAGAAAGGTTACGTACGTGTACTTATTTCTTTGCTTTAGTTTGGAATTTTGTACGGAATTGTTTGTGAAATGTATTTAGAGCTTTTAGAAGAAAAGGGGTTTATCATGATGACTTAAAGCAGTATTAATTCCAGTGTGGAAAAATGACAGAGCGATATGATATTATTAGGTCGTCTAGCGGCATCACTGACCCACAGAAGACATTATGGTATCTCCTCTGTAAGGCTAACGGTGTTGGAACTTTTTTCAATGAATTTTACAAATGCTCTGTCGATGCCAGAAGATAGGTGATGGATGCAATGTTTATTAATTTATTTTGTCGTGCACGGGCATGATGGAATTGAGGTAATCGTTTTTTTTAAGCTATTGCATAGCTTTTATCGCAGGCCTTGAGCGCGGGGACCGAATCGAGAAATTTCGTAACGAAAAAACCTCACGCTCCCCACTCCGACGGGCTCGGAGGTGTGGCTTGAAGGCATGCTATGCAATAGCTTTACCGCGGCAGTCCCTGAGTGCCACACGTCTTTATTTTTATTGTGACTCTGTGAAACAAATAATTTGTAAAAAGATGCTAAGTTAAAGATGTTTTAACAAAGATTTCAAACTAATAACGAAATACATAAATAGCGAACAGTAAAGAAACAAAAAATAATTTGGAAAATCCAAAAGTGCACGCCTCATAATTTTTTTTAATAAATATTTATTAATTATTATTTTTGTTTATTTAATAACAATTAAACCACATCGAATCAGACCCTGAAAAATGAAAGGGTTCTATTCCTGAGCATACTCAAGCGTAAGAGAAAAAAAAATACTCGATTAGTAAAGTATTTCGGTCGCTATCGTGTTAACAAGAAAAAGGATCCGCACATACAGACACACGGACGTCCAAGACAGAACTTTTTTAAACTGTTTTTTAACTAGTTTAAATAACAAAAATAATTTTCTTAATATGTGTGTGTATGTATTATCTTACAAGTGCAATGTATGATACATAAAGACATTTTAAGTTTGAAAAATCAGATGTTTTGCGCGAAGTGACAGTAGTACCCACCTCAACGCTTCGCTTATGAGGCGTGCAATAAAGCGACTTTAATTATATCCCTATCTAAATCTAAGAGAAATCTTTCGGAACTATAAAGTGGATCTCACGAGTGATGAGACCCATCGCTCAAGTGCCGCAAATCCCTCAGAATAGCTTTACACGTACAATGTACGTATTTTTCTTAGCTTGAAACTATCTTGGTATTTCTGATTAGATCAGAACACTAGTAGCTATTTGTCAGTTTATGTATGATTAAACCTTAAATAGTAATAAAACTTGGCTTAAACCTTCAATTCTAAGTACTACTTGCAGCCATTTATGACGGTCGTCAATATTTTTTAAAATGTGTTGTGCTGAAAAAAAAGATTCATATTTTTTACTATTTTACATATGTCTGAATGATCAAATATCCAGCATGCAAGTATTTCTGAAAAAAAAAACAAGTTCGTCAGTCGTTCTATTTCTAAAGCTAGACTAGCATATTGTGGTGTTGTTACACTCAAAATAATATTTGTTTAATTTTATTACTAATCAGTAATCACAAAAGAAGTTTCAATATATTTTATAAACGAACAACTTGTCATACCTTGCAATAATAATTAAGTAGGTGAATATCGACCATGAGCTTGTATTTCTCATCATACCTTTTTCATGATTCATTCAATTTAGACAAATCCAATAAGTCCCGAAAGATAAAGCCCTTCCCGAGTTACAAATGTTATTAACTTTTACCTAAAGATACATTATTGCATTATCTTATATAAACTTCAGTTATAACTCCTACTTCCCAAGCTTTCCTCACCCGTCAATGTAACAAATATATCTTGTTATAAAAACGACCCATCGCATCAATCATTTATCCATACATTTGTAGGATCTTCATCCAGAATTGTGACATAATCGCTTCATTTGCGTTACATTACTGGTTTTATAAGATGCTTCTATATCGGATCATACGAAACGAGCAATGTACATCGAACGTTCAAAAAACAAGGCTGGTTATAAAGGGTTTATTTCTCCACGAGTGATGGAATCTATCACTCAACGAGTAAATCCTTACGATGGATTCGTGCCATAGAATCGAATATATTTGTCACGATTTAGAAGATCACAATGTGTACGTGTTTCTTTTCAGTTTCAGCCACGTGGAGGGTTGATTTAAAACGTGGTAAGGGTCAAACGAAAATTATTCAATGCGGATATGTAGGGGATGAAGATTAGAGACCCTTTCATTTATGTTTCTAAGAAGACGTAAATAAGGATATTCGAATCGATAATGTCTCTCAAAACATATTCAAGGAATTATCATTTAAAGCGAACATGCTTTTCACCAAGATAATAAATTATTCACTATGAAATTAGTGAATTATTTTGTATATTAAGCTCACTGAATATATCTAGAACATTCTTAAATTAAAGATTTTGAAACGGGTATAATGTGTAGGTATCTACCAAATATTAATACGCTTCTACACATTCACCATTCCGTCCAGTGCTTTTTTTTCTAAAGGTTTTTTTCCATCAAAGTGCAAACTTTCCAACTTCAGACTGCTATTTACATTTTAAAAATATCAAAATCATGATACTTAATATCGGGAATGGATCCAGACAAATCTTTTATAATCTTCGACCCATAGTGAAATGAATATACAACTTTTCATTTTATGCACATTATATATTAGGTATCGTGCTCAAACTTATCAATTCCCTGACTAGTCAACTGAAAGGTTATGATAACGGAGAAAAATAGCAAAGAAATCTTATTGGTAAGAAACCTTTGTTAAGATTAGACACTGGCCTAAATTCAGTGTCTGACAGTGGACAATAAATTCATTTGTATGAAGTTAACTGTTAACGTACTACATTAATAGCCCTGACGAGCTCAATTATATCATCTCGACCTATAAAAGTGACTGTCAAAGAGAAATATTTTTTCGTACTTTTTATAATTATAGCGATCCAGGTCATATTATTAAGGGCATGGCGACCGATATTGTAAAATAATATCGGAGTATACCTAGTTACTTTTTATATGAGAGGACGTTTTTAATGTAAATTTTTGGCGGATAGACACAAAAAGTAGGTTTTTAAATTATGTATGAATTTGTTAATAACTTAAAATAATTCATAATATTTTAATCATTGATCTGATTTAAATTACGAGGCTTTCATAAAGCAATATTTGTTCAATTTCTTAGTGCTTTATCGAGTTTTCTATAACACTATAGGAAAGACCATACCCATAATTTTACAACCAAACTATAAGTAGGTATATGTATGAGTAAGTATATGAGTACCTTCATTAGTATTTTATCATCATAACAATTCATACCTCTGCTAACATATAAATTATTTTTTTTATGTAGCGGTTGTAATCATCTGATCATTCATCTGAAATCATGAAAAAACAGACTACGTACCAGCTTATCGAATACATTATTTCACGAAAGTATTTTAAGCCGGCCAAATACAAATGTACTAAACGGTGTTCCACTCTACCCCTATGTAATGTACTTCTTAAATTCCCATATAGCAAAATTGCTGTCGAAACTTGGGCCTATTCTACGAGTGGCAATCTACACAACAATGCTATACTTGAGAGCAAATTTCGTCAAGCACTTGCTCAAGTGCAAGATGTAATGCAGTTATTTTGAATAAACCCATTCGCTTTGAATGTACTACGAGTAGTCGAGCGAGATTCGGGGGAACATTTTCAGGTCAGTGTGTAATTGGCTTTATAAATCGGATACATTTTTGTATTTTGCTTATAGAAGAGATGTTCACAGTGTTCCTTAAGAGTCTTATTTTATTATAGTTATTAACAGCAGTATATTCAGTTGATTTTTGCTTCTTATCTCTAACTTATCTCTTCGACAGATAATATAATACTATACATGTATCTCTATTACAATGCTATAATTTTAAAATAGACATCCATGTTGATATAAAACTATACCTTGACTTTTAACACGGCACTGTAGGCTCTAGTAAAGCAGCGCTTCTTCTATAGACCATGCACAAACCAAGATCTATGTCTACAAGTATCCATATCTAAATAGTAACAAAACTCAATATTTAACATTCATTAAACATTTTTCTGGATCCTATATTGGCTTACAACAAAGAGTTTCACGCGTGAGATCAAAACTATCGTATCTAACGTATCTAGTTGACAAAAAGTTTCGCCCAAAGAATCCTTTTTAAAGCGAAATTTATCCTCAACAAAAGCCATTACATTTGTAAAAGAATTTAAAAGAAATTTCATCGTCCACTGGACAAATTCCCGACAAATTAATTAGAACAAGCCTCGAGGGTTTATTACGCCATAGTATATTTTATCATAATTTTTCTTATGAATTCAAGTTTCATTTCATCGTTATTTACGTTTTGGTGATAAAAACTTGAACGGAATGAGAACAAAATATTTTTATATCCAAATTGTGTTTGGACCACGATTATAAGCCTCGTTCGGGCGAGGTTCTCTTTTTATTTTTCACCTGTTTTATAGATTTTTTGTACAATCATATTATTGCTTTAGAGGACGTCTTGTTATCTTCGTCTTTAATAATTTTAGCCATTTTCTATGTTGTAAATATAATCTGGCGAAAATTTGTGAACAATAACGAATCTTAGACAAGTTAAATTAAACTTAACTGTAGAAAAAGTAACTAGAAAAGATACAATATCTGAATTTTCTGTAATTGACTTCTTTCTTTGTATGCAATTATCTCGTCAAAAACTGGCTACCATATTGTTTACAAAAAAAAAACGATTTCAAAAATAGAATTTTATATATTTAATATTTACATTATCTGTTGTGATTATTTTTTTTTTTTTTTTAAAAGGCACCCGTCATCACAGGGTGTTCGCGCCACCTCTGGATTATAGTCCAGAGACATTTTTTGCTTTTTATTTATTTTTTTTTGTATAGATAATATTAAATTACAATTAAAAAATACAATATAACTGTTGTGATAATTGAAAATCTCTCCTTTCTTCTTGAGTCACGTATCAATTGATTGAAAACAAATACAACATAAGCCACATATGTGAATACAATACAACTTGTATTTACTATTTTTATTAGAAACATGAATAATATCGAGATATTCTTTCAATGATAAGGCACACAATAACTATTGAATACATACAAATATTTCAATATTCCACTATTGTGTAAAGTACCTATATATTATTGTTACCTTTTGTTCAAACCCGTTCTAGTAAAGTTTTTATAGAGCAAGCATGTTAATGTTATTTTCCTGTTAAGATAACAATATGAAGAGAATTTGTTTATTAAAAAATTAGAAATTAAAAACCTCACAATGGATTTATTCACTATATTTAAATCGCTGTAAAGTGCTCGGAACGTCTAGTTAATGAACGTAATGAATTTATCACAGATCACAGAAATTTCTATGGAATTTATCTATACTAATATTATAAAGATGAAGAGTTTGTTTGTTTGAATGCGCTAATCTCAGTATGCAATAATCGCATCTCATTATGAAGACTTTTATTTCTAAAATGAGGACTAGCTACGTGATGATAATATGTAATTTTATTTCTACATACTTCAGTTACATGAATATATACCTACATGTTACATATTAAAATTAATCAGTGTAAAACTTAACAAATTATACAGTAAATCCTTCCTCAATATTCAAGCTATCCATTGGTGAAAACGGAATGAAAATATGTGGAGTTGTTTTTGAGTTTACCGCTTACAAACAGACAATATACAAACTGACTTTTTTATAATATGTAGGTATTACTGATTATCTGATATTCATTTAAATAAACGACAATCTTCACCATATTAATAATATTTATTCAAAAAATAAAAAGCATTAAAACTGAGATCCTATATAATTTAGTTAACTAAAAAGCACTCCCAAGTTAAACTCCAAATGCGTGTATCGTGTACGCTGATGCCATGTCGTCCCTCGTCAAGCGATATACATCACTCTGCCAATGACGGTAACCAATTTAACGGCAAATGGAACTTTAAATTATGTTTAAACGAGTAAAAAAAGACGTGTGGCACTCGGGGACTGCCGCGGTAAAGCTATTGCATAGCATGCCTTCAAGCCTCACCTCCGAGCCCGTCGGAGTGGGGAGCGTGAGGTTTTTTCGTTACAGAATTTCTCGATTAGGTCCCCGCGCTCAAGGCCCGTGATAGAAGCTATGCAATAGCTTAAAAATATGTTTGGTTCTGTCTATCTGATAAGTCTTTTGAATTTAAATTAAGCGACAGATGATCAATACTCTTGTTATAAGTTAATAATCCGTCCCTAAATCTCAAATTAACTGTTTAGTTTACACCATAAGGTATATTTATATCATTCTAGCATAAAAGTCAGTTGAGCAATAACAAAAACAATCTTCAGAAATAACTTTATTAGACGCAAACATGAGTACACATTTCTAATAACTTAATATTACTTCATTTTACACAATCATTGTACGTAAATAAACGATTTAGTTCCGTTTATCCGTCTGTCTTATCTATACATCTATACAAATATTATAAAGAGGAAAGGTTTGATTTTTTGTTTGTTTGTTTGTTTGTATGAATTGAATAGGCTCCGAAACTACTTGGCAGATTTGAAAAATTCTTTCACTGTTGGAAAGCTACATCATTTCTGAGTGACATAGGCTAGGTTTTATCCCGGAAATCCCACGGGAACGGGAACTATGCGGGTTTTTTTTTGAAAAACGCGGGCGAAGCCGCAGGCGGAAAGCTAGTTATTTCATAAATAAATAAAGTCTAAAAGGAGTAATCTTATTTTATCACATTTCTAACAAACAGCAAATCTTAATTACATCGCCGATCACTGTTGACACTTTAATGCTGAGACTGTGCGCTTGAGTTCTCGCTATTTTAAGAAACGTTTGGGAAATCAATGGAATTGGTGTCCATTAAAACTTGGGCGGCATTTACTCTTTGAGTGAGTTTTGACAGCAGCTGTCATTGTGAAACATCAAATTTTCTAATCTGTGATGAATTTTGAAAAAGGAATGGATTTTTTTTTGTAGAGCAGGCGAAGGAGCAAATGTGCCAGTGGTTACCGGCGCCATAAACACTGGCAAATTTTTTTATTTATATTTTAGACTGTTTTCTTGAAAGCTCCAATTTCTTAAGTTTTCAATTAAAAAGGGTTTTATATCTATAAGAAAGAAAATAATTATTTATAATAAATGTTATAGAAACCGGACTACAAGAAATGTTGAAATTCTCATGAACTCGATAAACATTCTTTTAAGTAAGGCGGATGATTGTAAAACATTTCAAAAATGAGTATTTCTGATAAAAGTTAAAATTTTATCAATGTAGAGTTTACATAAATAGACTATAAATAGTATATATATAAATAGTATAGCCTTGCCTATAACTTTTCTTTATAATATAACATTTATTATTTTAACAAAGTTTCAAAGCTGTACAATCAAAATGTCAATAAAATTACACAGCACATTAAAAATGACGGGGACCTTTCTCTTTTACGACTCTTATGACGATTGCGAGCACAGTGAAAATTACAAAACAGATTAAACAAAGTTAAGACAGTTTTGAAAAAGTATAAAGAACTTTTAGAAATAATGTTATTAGGGAGATACCTAAATTCCCCGTTTTAAAGCTCCTATATTGATTTTTTTAGGATTCAAATGCTTATTTACAGAAATATAATTTTTGTGTGAGTGATAAAACTGAAAGAGTAGGTACCTACAAAAAATTCGATTCCTGATGAGGATTCACGGATAGTCAAGTGGCTAGACGTTGCCACAGTACGGCAAAAAGACGTGGGTTCGAATCTCGTGATCGAATTCTAATCGAAAATCGAAATCGAAAAAAATCTCTTAAAATATGTTATCTATACTTATCGCTTCATCGCAAAACCTCATTCCGATCGGCTTTACCATTTCAGCTTAACGGCGTGTGTCGATAATAATTAGCTCTCATACCTTCTTAAATATACTACCTTGTTATTTTCCAGCTCTCCCTATTATCTATAAAAGTAATGATATTATTTAGGAAGAATGTGTCATTAGTTACTTACTAAATACCAACACAATATTCGTACTTCAAAAACGGCACACTTACACACACGATTAACGCACACGCCTACTTGACTATCTTGAGCGAAAAAGAGAGAGCAGAACTGAAATAAAAGGTTAAATTACTAATTAGCCATATTTCACAGTGCCACTTCTAGAGCGCTTATAACCTATTTACTTATAATATAATTGTCTAAAAGTTATTGTAAAAGCTGAATAATTTATTTTGTATATCTGTTTCAAATCTGTAGAGCGTTCACAAAATGCATTGAATACCAAATGCCTGCTCATTATACATTCAAATATCCGTCACAATCGTAGGGACGTTATCATATTTTCTGTGCATTTCGCGTATCGATAAACCTTATATTTGGGTTGTATTTTTCAGTATTTTTTTAGAAAGATACGTCCAAATACAAAGTATGTTTGTGTAGGTATCGGTATATGTTTTTATAGATGTTGAAATCGTTATAGCTAAAAGGATAAAATTATAGGCACTCATAGTCATGCCAAATCCAAAATCATCAGTATATTTTAATATTTATATTAATATATTATCTAGTTATCAAGTTTAATAAACTGAAGCACAAAAAATGTGTTGCTAAGAACAAAATGTTTGTAACAAAGATTCTATAAGAAAATAATTAAAATAAACTTTTATTTATACTGAAATATTAAATGAAAAGTAAAAACAAAGGAAGACAGGATAGTTATTACGCAATTAACTCATAAATGCAAGTTTAGTTGAGTCTCGAAGTATGAAATAATATTTGAGTCGACACTTCGTAATTGCAAGAAAGTTAAGCTTCTTATATCTGCTCTGAATTAAGTTTTTATTTAATTTGCCTTTACTGTATAGCTAGGTCAGGATAATTAAATTAAACACAAAGGATTTTAAATGCGGTTCTGAGCACAGTATTACCATTATTTCCTACAGTAGTGCGACGAATGTACTTGTGCAGAGAAACGGAGGGGAACTGGCGGGGGTCGGGCGACGCGGGCCGCGTAAAGCAAACACGCTTAGTTTGCTTTACCTAGCGCGAAAGGATGACGCAGTCGTATTTTTTGTGTAATAATTTTATTATACATAGGTACTTACATATTCTAATAAGGCGCGCACAAACTGTTCGGTTTACGGATGTAAATCTACATTGAAATCCCAGAAGGAAACAATATTTCAGAAAGATTCTATTAATTGTATCTGTTGAATTAAAATCAAATCTATGTATATATGTTGTCCTCATTATTTTCTAATCAGATTGTACATCCCAATGCGAATGCATTACTTAGTTAAATGTTATAATATACAATTAAGAACATCCAAAAATAAAGTGTCCACGTAAATAATATTTAGCAGTGCAATATCTGTAATTATATATTTATGAACAAATAATTACATCAGATTTAATAATCGCAATTATTTTGAATGTACATATGAATAAAGATTTCATCATAATATTAATAATCACAATTGTTTTATTTCCCATTTGTTGCAACCCTAGCGTATTTTCGTGTGGCAGCGTCATTATCTACGCTGGCGGCGGCATCGCGCGACATCAAAGGCGATTCCTTACTGTAGGAAATAATGGTAATACTGTGGTTCTGAGCGTTGAACGGTTTACAGAGAATGCATATGAGCAAGTAAACAGTTTCTTATATGTCTTAAGAAAAACCTATAATATTTTAGTTATAAAACCACATAAACGGGATCTTTCTACTAAAGTATTAAAAGTATCAGTAACATTTTAAATACAATGTATAATAGACAAATAACAATGTATAATAAATAATCATTTTATATTGTGTCTTGCTTACTTTCCATGTTCTCTGCATTTATGCCATTATATTGCAAAAACTTCCAAATACAAATTGTTAGTTTGTCTGAACGCGCTAATCTCAGGAACCACAGACCCAATTGGAAAAAATATATCACTGTCAGATAGTCAATTTATCACGGAAGGCTCTAACTAGGATATATATCATCACGCTAAGGCCAAAGACCAATAGCGCAGAAATGCGGGCAAAACCGCGGGGCAAAGGGCCCTTATATTATGTTCACAAGCTTACACCGCACAATTTAGTTGAACAGAAGCGGAGACACAAAAAATTCTCCGAACATCGATACCCCAGAACATCATTAATATTAACGAGCATTTTGACAGTTTTACGAGGTATGTACATATAGTTAGCTTGTGTTAGATGGGTTTTAGCGTGAGAAGTAATTAACAAATGTTTGTTTGTGGACATAACATCATTTAAGTACATATTACATCAAGGAAGGGGCGTAGTTTTGCGAATAGTGTGTAAACAAAAATTATTGGGGCATGTTTAAATTTGACATGTGAGTTTAATATAGACCTAATTTCCTCTCTAAAGATATCCTTATAATTAATATAACTCTAAAATTGTAACTGTGATACATATTCTAATGGTAAGTAACATGATGACATAAAAGACGTGTGGCACTCGGGGACTGCCGCGGTAAAGCTATCGCATGCTATGCCTTCAAGCCACACCTCCGAGCCCGTTCGAGTGGGGAGCGTGAGGTTTTTTCGTTACGGAATTTCTGGATTCGGTCCCCGCGCTTAAGGCCCGCGGTAGAAGCTATGTAATAGCTTAAAACGTTCTGAAATTTTTACCTTAGATAAATTAAGAAACAACTTATTCAAAATTTCCCAATAAACTTGGCATTTGTACTGCTCGTAAACGATAAAGGAATTTCACATAGAATTTCTTTAACGAAGTTTTATTGCTCAAGTTAAGCCGAATGGGTAATGGGGGATTATAACATCCGTATTATCTTTTAATCTACTCAATGAAGTATATGATCACAACGTGTTTGATGTCTCGAAAAATCCAAATTTCCAAGAGCAAATAGCGATTAATTTATATACTAGCTTTCTGACCGCGGCTTTGCGCGCGTGTTCAAAGAAAAACCCACTTAGTTCCCGGTCCTGTGGGATTTCCGGAAAAAAACTATCCTGTGTGTTAATTAAATGTGTGTGCCAAATATTATTATAATTTGTTCAGTAGTATTTGCGTGAAAGAGTAACAAACATGTATGTATATAAACATGTCATTCTTAGTATACATTCACAAACTTTCTCATTTATAATAAACTAGCTTTCCGCCCGCGGCATCGCCCGCGCAGTCAAAGAAAAACCCGCAGTTCCCGTTCCCGTGGGATTTTCGGGATAAAACCTATCCTATGTTCTTTCTCGGGTATCAAAATATCTCTATACCACATTTCATGCAAAATGGTTCAGTAGTTTAGGCGTGATTGAGTAACAGACAGACAGACAGAGTTACTTTCGCATATTTTATAATATTAGTATGGATTAGTTTGAATAATAATATTTTTGAAGATGATCAATTCGGTGTAAAACGATCAAAGTAATTTAATGTTTTTATCTGGGAACAAACGGCTATCTTCGGTGACAGTCAGAAGCGCTTCATTTAACTTTTGTACGAGTTTCTGGGTTTGGAATGAATTTCATTGACTTTGGTCGTTTGGTATCAACATGGACAATTAAAAGGGAGTTATGCCAGGTGTTTTATTGCGAAATTTAGTAGAAAGCTATGTCGGCCTGGTTATTGTTTAGTATTTTCTTGTGATTTGTTGTATGGTTAAATTATTAAATGGAACTTTATCTCTGTCTATTTCAGACTCTATAATCATTTCTGTTTATTTATTTGCAACGTTTATTAGTTATCAAGCGTAGATCCTAGAAAAGTATGTTATACATAATTTTAAAGGTAAGTAATTATTTAATTCAAGTATTTTCTAAATAGAGCAACAGTTTTCTTTTTTTTTATACTTAAGCGGGCAAACGAGCAGGCGGGTCACCTGATGGAAAGTGATGCCCGCCGCCCATAAGCATTCGCGTTGTCAGGGGCACCGCGAATGTGTTGCCGGCCTTTAAGAAATTTGTATGCCCTTTTTTTGAAGGTTTGTTTGTTAAAGACGCTTGTGAACACCTCAGATGGTAATTCGTTCCACAACGATGTTGTTCTAGGCAAAAAATTACGGGAGAATCGCACTGTGGTAGAGCGCCATGCATCCAGATGGTGAGGATGATACTTTAGCTTGTGACGCGATGTGCGGTTGTGGAAATCGGCGGCTGGAATCAAGTCGAAGAGTTCTTCAGAACATTCCCCATTATAAATTTTGTAAAAAACACAGAGAGAGGAGACGTCTCTCCGCAGCGACAAAGCATCAAGCGATTTGGCAATCTCGGTGTCGTCAATGATGCGGATTGCTCGACGCTGAACGCGGTCTAGTGGTAGGAGCTGGTATTGGGGTGCTCCGGCCCAGAGGTGCGAGCAGTACTCCATATGGGGCCGGACTTGAGCCTTATAAAGTTGCAATAGGTGAGCGGGTGTGAAGTACCGTCTCGCTCTGGCGAGCACCCCTAACTTCTTCGAAGCAATCTTGGCTTTGTCCTCCAAGAATCCACGGAACTGCACGTCAGACGTAATCTCAACGCCGAGAATGCTGATGCTTGGTTTGATAGTCAGGGGACTATTCTGGAAGGTAAGTGGTACGACAAAGGGACTTTTCTTGGTTGTAAATGCACAAACATGTTTCACCCAATTTTAAAACATTAAAGCAAGTTATAAAGTGTATATTAAATACGATAAACAGTTCTCAACTTCCAAATGTTTATCATTTAATTATGTTTGATTTGAGCAACTAGATACAAGTGTTCCTTGACAGCTCTTCATTGTAGAAATTGCTTTCAAAGTGAGGTAGCTAATTGTAATTTAATTAAAGACACAAACATTTAATAAATTAGCATAATATTCAAACCGAAATAGTTACAAAAACATTTATTAAGTTGGCTTATTTGTTTGAAACTTATCAATATATTATATTTTAAGCAACTTATCCAATTTTAAATTAATTGTATGATTTATTAAGTTATAATCCAATTAATTATTACCTTAAAATCAATCTAAAATAAATGCAAATAATGATAAAAACGAAGTAACCTGTATTTTAACAAACAAAGCTTAATCCAGATCTGCTTATGAACGTAATTCTCAATTATAAACATTAAAATTTTGAGTTCCCCTTTCCAAAAGGAAAGCCAATTAATCCCATCCTCATTAAACTTGATAAAAACCCCATTTGTCAGTGTTTAGAAGAAAAAATGGGCACAGACAGACGGGCCTGAATAAGTAATATAGCGTCAGGTGGGAATTGGGATATGGACAATGGCTCGTTTGTGGACAGAATTAATTAATTAAAGATAACCTTTTGGTAGATCTCTATTGTTACAATTGGTTACAATTGTAGACTGTACCTGTAAGATTTTAGGTGGAAAGATATAAATACTATTTTTGTCTGTCAATTAATACTGTGTATAAATTTTACTGATACCTATAAAAAGTTGGTATTTTTTGTTAACACGTAAGCTTTATAATCATTAGTATTGATGACGTAATTTTCGAACCAACACAAATTCATAGCTTATTTATTAAATCTCTATGCTGAATAATCTGATTTTGATGGTAAATCCCACTTCTGAAACATTTATTTATTTATTTATCAATTTAATATACCACACCAAGTAATATTTACAATTATACAAAGGTACATCATATCGACGATGAAGTATCAATACCTCCTAACTAACATTTTAGCGATTTTCGTTTTATAGCATTTTCGTACTTAAAATAGAGTAATACATAGGCCTATAAAGGTCATTTCTCTGTAAACAGTCAATTTGAGCAAATATTAAAGTGTAGCAATACCTTATAACAAAAGTTGCGTCCTTTTTGCTGGCAATATATTCTAACTACACCCTGACGCGTCCGCTCTGTTTTTAAGCACGCTTTCCTTGGGCTCATTTATAGTTTATTCCTGGGTTAAAAGTGGTGAGTTTGGCATGCTTTCAAACCAAGAAGAAAGTATCCTAATACGTGCTTCTCCATCAAACTCAACCATCGCATTATGAGCGTGAAGATACCAACAAATTGTTCGTAGAGTCAATTAAATTACTAAGCATTGTACATGTTACTGGTATGACGAAACAGCTGCTGACCTGACGTCTAGCACTTTTGTTTTGTTTGTAATTAATTACCTGGAAAAGCATTGTGTTAGCCAACAGCTGCCTATTATTATATTTTCTGACGGATGCTCTTACCAAAATCGCCTATTTTGCGTGAGAGATGGAGGTGGGGGAAACCAGCTAAAACTGAAACCACCCGAGCACATGAAGCCAAGCAGCTTGTGAGGGCTGCCAAAGGCTTCAGGGAGGGACCCGGGAGACCCCAGGTGTCTTGCCCTGTACTCCCCAACCCCCGTACATTCCATGATGACGTGGGCTGCCGTTTCCTCGGACGCCATGCATGCTCTGCATAGCGGACTGTCTGTGATCCCTAAATTAAAGAGATGTTTGTTGAAGGGGCCGTGCCCTGTGAGGGTCCCTGTTATTACACGTAGTTGCACTCTGCGTAGGTTGAGAATCCGACGTGCAAGTCTAGAGTCAATGTTTGGTAGGGCTTCTCTGGCTTGCTTGCAGTCAGATCTTCTTGAACATTCTGCTTTTTGTGCAGTGCTAGTGAGCTGGGTAATCATCAGCCGGATCCAGCTTGCAGGTAGCGGTATAATGGGAAAAGGTCCCATGACCGGTGTTTGAGATGCCCTTCTGGCTTATATGTCAGCAGCATCGTTTCCTCGTGAGTTACTGTGTCCTTTTATTCATTGTAGTACTAGGGACTTTCCCAGATCACATACCCTAGTTAGGGCTAGGTGACACTTTAGAATTAACCCTGAAGTGATTTCATGGCTTTTGATTGCCATGAGTGCTGCTTTGCTATCCGATAGGATCCGAATCGAAAAGTTGTTACATTCCTTTTGATTATGGCTGAAGCTGCAAGTAGAAGTCCTAGGCATTCAGCCTGAAAGACTGTATTACGGGGTCCCAAGGGGTGCGAGATGTTAATGTTTAGGTCCTCAGAGAAGACCCCAGCACCCGTGCCATTTTCAGTCTTGGACCCGTCCGTGAAGATGAGTAAATCTTCGACGGTGTTGTGCTCTGACGTGTGTTCACGTAGTATCTTATATTTCTTGACTTGAACGCCAACTTAAGAACAAAGAAATTTACGTTCCGAGTGATTATGCCACTATAACCAAAGCAGCAAGAAAATCTCGTCCATATGAAGTTGGACAAATTGAAATAATGTTTTATATTCAAATCACTATCTTCGAGCATAATCACGTGTAGTGACAGGATTTTAAATCAAAATTTTACTATAGTATTGATACAAAAACCTAATATTAAAATAAAAATAATGTTGTAATCTTTAGAACAATTTCTTCTAAGTATATTGGCAATAAATTGTATCTAATAAATACGGCTTTCTGTTTAAATACAATTACAAGCAATATCTAATATCTGCATGTTTTTTTTAAAAAGATTTGAAGTTACATTTAATAAATGATTCCATGATATCTAATATCCTTTGATAATGAACGTAAGCTAAAATAATAATTAAAAACAGTAACGAAAAAGAAATAAAACGTTTTTTTTATCTACTGAAAAATGTCGTTTTTGTAGTTAGCATATATTGACACTTCATCGTCGATATGGTAGGTACATTAGGCGGCCTTATCGCTTACTAGTGATCTCTTCCAGACTGCCCAAGGTAAGAGATAAAGAAGAAACGTACATGTTGCGTGGGTGGCTGATATAATAAATAAAATAATAACATAGATTATAGAAGATAGAATACATAAATTAATAATAGGAAAGGATAAAATACATTATCTTCTTATATATAAAAATGAATCGCAAAATGTGTTGGTAAGCGCATAACTCGAGAACGGCTGAACCGATTCCGATAATTCTTTTTAAAGTGAAACTTTTATTACATCGTCTCAAACTTTTTGGTCTGTGTAGCGCATGTCGCGTGTATCGCGGCTGCCGAGTAGGTATACCTACTCGGCAGCCGACCGTCACGCGACATGCGCTACACAAAGCAGTGTTCGGAACCGCTCGAACAGTTTCACTTTTACCGTGGTTTCATAAAACCACACAACATTTTTTTTTTTATTATATCCCTTGAAGCCTGAAGGTTGGTTGGTTCTTATACGTAGAGAAAACGTAAATATAATATACCACGGGCGAAGCCGGGGCGGACCGCTAGTATTAAATAGAAGGATATGCTAAGTTGGAGAGGTGCTTATATAAAAGAGACTTAAAAGATTTCTCTACTACTTGCCAAAAATGAATTATAGACTTCCCTGACTTACCTGCCACACTATGTATGCAAATGTTTTCTAAAAGAAAAGCCTTTTCTACGGCTCGAACGTTCAACAATACTCTACATTGTTTGTACAAAATATTATTCCCCCCTATAATTACTACCGAACCTAAATCATAAAAAAAAACAAACTTAACACAACACCATTACTGTCGCCTCTATTGATAAATAGCGCACGTTTCATAAATATTCGATAAGGTTCTGCAACAAGATAGTTTAATATTATTGGTCAAGACTCGAGAAATCTCGCCGGGGCAAGCTGATCCGATTCGTGTTGGCGCAAACGTGTCTCCACTTTTAAAAAGGTTATACTTAATAATATATTTTGTAAAGTTCTATAATTTCGTTTATAAACTGTATAATTTTGTATAATAATATATGCTAATTGAATATCTGCCCATTGTTTGCAACTAATATTGCAATTTTTAAAGTTTGAAATGAATCGATGTTTGTACCCTTTCACGCAAAAAACAGATAATCGTAAGTGTAGAAATGACTAGTAATTAGAATATAGACTACTATTTATCTATACTAATATTATAAAGCTAAAGAGTTTGTATGTTTGGTTGAACGCGCTCATTTCCGGAACTAAGAGTCCAATTTGAAAAATTATTTCAATGTTAGATAGCCCATATATCAAGGAATGTTTTATGCTAAATATCATCACGCTTAGACCAAAAGAAGCAGGGAAATGCGGGTAAAACGAGAACCGGGGGCACAGCTAGCTATAATATAGAATGCTTAAATAGGGTTAGTAGTTGGTACGTTTATTCTCACACATTTTACGACTATATTTACAAAAGCCTGACAACAAGTTTCTTGCCATATCTGCTCTTCTAAATTTAATGCTTCAGCGACATTGTCATAGAAAAATCAATCCCAAAACTAATCTTAATATCCATGATTCATCATTTATATCAAATCGTTAAAGCGAATGTAACATAATCCGATCCGTATGGTTTCAGGAACGTCTCCATCGGAGCAAGGAAACGTTTTTATCGCCGTGTTTTTACATAAACCGCGCATAAAGCTAATTTATAGCTTTTAGCGAGTTGGATATTTTCTTATGTGCGTAAAACGATACATTCTAAGGCTGTGTGTAGACTAGCGACGGATTTGGAATTTTGTAAATTTTCTGGAATATTATATTTTCATCGAGGGTCAGCAAACTTGATTTTCTTTACTTAAAATAGTTTATAATCCTACTAGCTTTCCGCCCACGGCTTCGTCCACGCTCTCAAAAACGTACAAATTATATTCTTAAACCTTTCTTTTGAACCACTTTTTTAAAAAACATCAAAATTAGTTTAATTGTTTAATAGATTCGTTTAATAGTTTAATAGATCCTATTATACATAGATGTTGCATGTTAAAAAAGATATACTAACCGTATCCTATTTAGGATATTTTTTTAACCCCAGAGCTACGCGTACAGCGTAGCGCAAACAAATATTTTATTGCTTTATTGTATACTAGCGACCCGCCCCGGCTTCGCACGGGTGCAATGCTGATACTAAATACACAACAGAAAAACTGTGAACGTTGTATATAAAAACATAGCGTCCCGCTCCGACTTCGCACGGGTATAAAATAGATAGCCGGGCGGCCGGCCGGTACCGCCGCAAACGCTACGTCCCGCAATTTTTAAATCTGTAATATCTTCGAAAATATTCACTTAAATCATACGGTGTAAAAAGCTATATAGATCTATATTAAATGAATAATGTATTCAAGGTATTTTATTGGTTAAGGATTAATGCTGTATTGGTTAAAATCGCATCGAAAATTAGCCATTATTTGTCGTAAAAAGTAAATGACAAAAAAAAAGTTATTGTGGGTTATCCATAAGAGATAGACATATACCATCGCGGACTTTTCTGTAGAACTTTTCAATGTCTATAATACTTAGTACATTATTTTGATAAAACTCGTAGGGTTCAGCCTGCGTTTGCAATTTAAGCGGAAAAAATGTAATTTTTTACGACATCACATTAGAAACCTCAAAAATAACAGTACTTCTCCACTATTTAATGGATGATATTATACATATAAACCTTCCTCTTGAATCACTCTATCTATTAAAAAAAACCGCATCAAAATCCGTTGCGTAGTTTCAAAGATTTAAGCGTACAAAGGGACATAGGGATATAGGGACAGGGAAAGCGACTTTGTTTTATACTATGTAGTGAAATAGCATAGAATGATGAGTGACTATACTCTTTAAAACACGAATCAGCACACATCACACATCACATCCTTTAATAGAAAAATAAATCTAAAATCCACTATCGAAAGTACGTGAAAACTTTAAACTCCAATGTAAGCGTTCTCACCAACAAAATGAACAGTATATAGAGACTTACACTATTACAGAGTAGTTCTTTTAAAATTTTATCGGCTCCAAGTTTGTGCAGTTAAATAAATAGCGAGGCTATCCAATAAGATGTTACGTCTAACGAATTGCAGTCCGTCTGGGCTTATATCCCGTTAAGCGGGTTATACACGAGCGTTTTTTTTTTATTTTATAAAGGAAAATATTTTTTTTGGATGTTTGTTTGAATTAAAAGACGTTGTGTTGAAGGGACTGTGATTAAGCTTTATAGTTGCATATTTAATCCTAAATTAGACAACTATCTACAATTTTCCTCTCATAGTCAATTACCTACCTTCTTTGATAAGCTAGCAATGAAAATTATTGTATTAAATGTTTTGTTTATGTTACAGATATTATCTAACAAATAAACAATAAAGACCTTAATTACCACTATAAGCCAAAGAAATCCACACCAAAATCAGTCTAACCGCTTTTCTAAACCCCGATACAGCAGAAACAATCTGACATTAATTTATAGTCAACTAGCGGTCCGCCCCGGCTTCGCCCGTGAAACATATTTATGTTTTCTCTACATAAGAACCATCCTGGTACTTCAAGGAATATAATAAAAAAAGAATTATCGAAATCGGTCCACCCGTTCTCGAGTTATGCGCTTACCAACACATTTTGCGATTCATTTTTATATATAAGAAGACTAGCTTCCGCCCGCGGCTTCGCAGTTCGCCCGGGTGGTGTTTTTTCGCAATAAAAGGTAGGTATATGTTATATTATAGGCCTATGTTCTTTCTCAGGGTCTAAAGATTGTCTGTGCCAAATTTCATCAAAATCGGTTGAGAGGTTTAAGCGGGAAAGCGTAACAGACAGACAGATAGAGTTATTTTCGCCTTTATAATATTATATTATATATTAGTAGTAGGTATTAAATTCTGTATTAGACCAATTTTACTAACTAATACTATTAGTGTAGGTTTATTTTGATCTGATACAATAACAGATACTTCACTTTCATTAGTACAAATAACATATCAAATCTATGCATTAAATATTTCCAATAACATATTGTAACATACTTTGATACTACAAACAAGCTCTGCTAACATACCCGTATCTTCAAGACTGTATTTATAACCTTCCTAATATTAACGTATATATTTTACAGACATATTTGTAAACATAAACTACGACTAACACTAACATAATATGTATGAAAACATCAATATACATAGGGCTCAATTCTCGTAACAAGGTCACCAGGTTATCAAAATTTCGGAATAACTATTGAAGATTTATAATAACTTTTACTGTTTTTTAGTTCCTACCTAGTTAATTAAAGAATTGATTACTTATTTTAACTATATGACTTAAAATTTTACGATTAAGGGCCGATTTTTCAATCCTTGGTTAAAATTTATCCATCCAATAAATTATAACACGAGCATATTAAAATGTCAACTGTAAACTGTCAAATACGGGCAAGTAGAATACATTTGTGAATACGTTATTCGACGAATAAGTTTTAACCAAGGAATAATCGGCCCTAATAGAAACAATTGTGGCTACTTTTCTAACTCAGAGCATTGCACCTCTGCTTCCCCCATTACCTTAAGAAGATCTTTCTTCTAATGCTGTAATGTTGACATATAGCATTTATTCTTCTGGGAATACCATCAAATGAAACAATAAAAAACATTGAAGTTTATTAATTTAATTCAAGCAAAAGACGAGACTTCTTTTTTTCTCTTTTCTTCCCCAAAAGAATATAAACTATTATGTTTAATATTTCAAAAACGTATGCGTCTATAATAGTTCAAACCCAATATAATACGCTTATAATATATCCCACAAACAATCATATAATTTAGATCTGTTTTTACAACATTACATTGTACGTTATCAGTAACAAAACATATTTCCAACAGCAGTAAACCTCCCCAGAGCCGCATTAACCTCCAAATCCAGAATTTCAAATTAACGATACAACGTTACAGGAATTCTCAATGCATTAAGAATTTCTTGCCGTTTAAATATCGCTTCGTAAGATAAACTCAAAGACAAATTGGGGATTTACCAAGACACGTCTGGGATTAGACGACATGTTTTAGTACTGGCAAGATTAAATAATGTAGGTGGAGTTTTAATCGGCCTGCTTTACCAGGCTATGTTCGGGGGAGTAGTGAAAACTAAATACTTAAGACGGTGAGCATTGCTCTGTGATATTTTATACTGAAATATTAAGAAAAATGTGAAGAAGGAAATTTGGATTTTTACCTGTGCTACAAATATTTTTAATTAGTTTTACTAAGATTCTAGATCTTGAGATAAGTAACATCACATCGGAAATAGCAACCCACGCTGTTTACTATAGTGAAAAACACCGACAATTATTATATTTTTTAGTTTATACATAATTCCTACTTAACCATGTACTTAACTAATATTTAATTGAAGCTATCGGTTGTCAAATGTCATTGACTGGTTATGCGCAATTCAATAATTATATATGAAAAATGAATGATTTATTACAATAATTTTATTCATTCCATTTTTTGGCTAACTTACCTATCAACCCATCAACTAACCTTGCAAATTATTTTACAACATTTCAGCAACATTTAATATATACTATAGAAAGATAATTATAAAGCATTTGAATGCCATTAAACCAAAAATATCAAATTCAAGATAATTATGTTGAAGTGGTACCTATTCACCCAGTTGCAAATAACTTCTAATCATCATTTGTGCCACTATTGTGCCATTTATCCCTCCGTCTTTTGTGGTGCCTAATTCCATCGAAACTTTACTAAATTTCATGACTATATCCAAACATATAAAAGACAAGAGGAACTTGGATACTCTTCAACAACACTGTCCCCAATACCAAATAAATCATTCACTACATCCATTTTATTTCTTATCAATATTATCAGTCATATATCCAGTTGTCTGACAAATGCTGATTCCATATTCGTAGGCTTCCGTACAAATTATTTTGTATAAATATCTATTTAGAAATAAATATAAAAGTAATGTTTTTTCAACACGACAAGCACAAATAAATTTTCCTTTTTTTCTTTCTTAATTTATTGGAGAGTTTCAGTTAGTTATAAAAAGTAAATCCCAGAACCTTCTTGATGATGAAGAATAGTGAATGAAGGGACCTCTTTTTACTATTACCAAAGATAATATAATCCTATACTATTATAATTGTTACCAAATATAAATGAAATAGTTTACAAAGTGTCTACCAAATTGTAAGTAACAAACAGGCGTCCAGAAAGCCGAGCGATAAACGCCTGTATATTGTTTACGCTTCACTGTTAATTGCTTGGTTTATGTGTAATTAAGTCGCACTTACCTCAACTTTAAAGAGCTTCTGCCGTTTTATCGAGCTTTGTTCGAACTTATTAAGTGTATACTTAGTTTCTATGTACTCGCAAAAAGGTCTTGGAAGTATATAATTGTGATGTATCGTGTTTTTATTTCTTATAAACTATTTTCAAAGTAGGTTATATATAATGTTTGATTTGACTAGAGACAGAATAAAGAAAACGTGTCTTATTAAATCGTGATATTAAGACGAGAACGTACAAAGAAATTAAATGTTTTATTTAAATGTATGATAAAAAATAAGTGTGATAAACATCGATGTTCTGTGTCTGGGTGTTAATTATCTATATTTAAGTATTTATTTAAAATTATACATGTATGTTTATCAGCCATTTGGTTTCAATGCACAAGCGAGCTTTCGCTTGCTTAGTAGTAAAGCGTATGGGATCAGATCATGCCGCGTGTGAAAAATTACTTGAAATATTTATTATTTATTATTATTCACACATTCATCCATTCCTCTATATAATTGTAAGGCACGCTCAAATCGATAAAAGGAAACATCGCGATAAAATCGGCAAAACAATTTATGTTCTTACCGAAATACCTTTCTTTGTACTGAAAGTCCATTCATTTTGTTTTTCGTGATCAAATTAATGTAATTGTATTTTAACCTCCTTAATTCGTGTTTTATTTAGTGAAAACTTCGTTATCTCGATCAGTTGACCGTAATTATTTATTAGAAGGTAATTTTGTGTGTATGTAATATGTAATCTTGAACTCACTTTACAGGCAAGAACAATGTTTATTGTACTACTTACAACGCAATTTTGGTTCATGGAAAAGCTTTAAGTTTCTATAATTTTTACGGGAATTCCATTCGTAAATAGACAATAAACAATATTGTAAATTACTGAGATTGTATTTATGTGATTTATTTATCTATAAAGGAGAGATAAAATAGGTAGGTATCGTTTACCTTTCGTATTAAAAAGAAAAATGAGACATTTTAATTGTTCATCTTATAGGTACCTTTGTACAAACATTATTTCTATCAAAATTAAAACTCCGGTCACTTACAAACGCCATTTCAACAGATTGTCCCGAATCCAAGTTTTGCCCTAATTCTAACAAAATGAAAAACTACGTTCATTAAATTAAAACTTTTCGTTCTTAAAGATTACTCCAATTTCAGATTTCAGCGAAAGTTCCAGAAAGGACTAACTCAATATAACATTAAAAGCCAAAAGCTATTGAAAATAAAATTTGAAAGTGGCCGAAACACTTCGAATGTAAAACGTCGATCGGACGCGTCTATTTCGATTGGAATGAAATAAAATTTTATTTCCAGAAATAAAGCTTCCTCGGAGATGTAAGGCCCGTGACATACTGCGCTTTTGTTTTTGGAGGTATAAATTATAGGATCATATGGGATTTAAATGGATATAAAACGTTACATAATTTTTTGAGTATATTTTGTGTTTTACCTTTTATCCAGAATGGAAATACACTTTTGTTTATTTAAAGATGATATCACAAACCAATTGAGTTTTTTATTGGTCTGTGAATAATATACGATAGGTAACTGATTCAGATAAATGTAGATATTATTTCTAATTTCGTATTCTAATAATAATTGTAATGAATTTTTTCCGCAGCTGTTTAATTTTGCTTATCTTCTCTTTTCTGCTTTTTCGTATTTTTTTTTTTTTTTTATTAAACAGATTTGAAGATTTATTTCCAATTTACATGGTGGCAATAAAAGTAATTCTATTTCTAGTTTGGAAGTTCGTGTCACAACGAAGATATCTTTATCCTTCGGCTGCCAATTCAATTGGATCCACTCCAAATCCAATACTTAGAATTAAAATGTAGTAATTTACTATTATAGTATTTATAACGGTTGTTTTAAATTCAGAATAATTAAATAAAACACGCTTTTATACTACAGGAAGGAAATATCACAAATACGGATGGTATTTAATGT
The DNA here is from genome assembly GCF_061535395.1 of Colias eurytheme. Lineage (NCBI taxonomy): Eukaryota > Metazoa > Arthropoda > Insecta > Lepidoptera > Pieridae > Colias > Colias eurytheme. The sequence continues at coordinate 783,051 of NC_142983.1, forward strand.
CCAATATATTGTGTTAGTAAAAACCTTACTTTTAGGGCTTATTTTTCAATCCTTGGATAAAACTTATTCGTCGAATAATGTACAAAACTACCATTTTAAAAACGTATTCTAATTGCCTGTATTTGACAGTTTACGTGACATTTTAATATTATCGTGTAATACTTTATTGGACGGATAAGTTTTATCCAAGCATTGAAAAATCGGCCCTTAGAAGTAAATAATCTGAGATAAATAAAAACTTATTAAAACAAGCGATCAATAAAGGAAGCGACACATGCCGCTTTAAAGCCGCCATGAAGCCTTCTAGAGAATTTTGTTATTATTGAAGTGAAACTTCTTTAGGCGCGTTGAGAGTATATAATTTCAACGTCGCGTCATAGCAATACCGTCACATCATGGAGTAGGTGACGATTTTGTTATCTTTGAATCTTGACAAAGAAGTTTCACTTCTGACACGTGTGCACACATGCTCTTTTCATTTAAACATTTTGTAGATTTAGATTATATTGTACTCTTGTAAAGGTGTATGTATCTCAATTATTCTGTTTCAGCCTTATTTGCATACAAACGCCCGCAAGTGTGACGACGGCCTTACGGCTGTGTTCACGGTCCGCCGCAAGGCGAAGTAAATAGTTTGTTTTAGTGCAATACGTCTGACGGACCTTTACACTGGACACGTTTCCGGCTAGAACACTTGTGTTTTTTACGTATTTTACTAGCTAGGTACACGAAACGTGTTCGTTTTGAAGTGGGAAATATTCTTGTGAATGTCGTTTTATTTACGTAATGTAGTACTTGTTAATTATTTTATTATATGTATATGTCTGATAAAAATTCAATATAAGAGTCTTTATCTCTAAATTGACGTAACGTTGTTATTAATGCTTGATACAGTTCGTTTCAATAAATAAGTAAATAATGTTTTTATCGTATATTTATAATTTATATATTCATATTTTGGGAGCAATATTAAAAAATTAAAGCAATTGCAATGAACTTATAGCAATTTTTAAAAACTATGAACGAAATAAAAAAATCAGTGTGCACAAAAAACGCAGTAAATGTATCGATTTGCGCTCAAAAGACTCGCTACGTTCACTCGTCAATATCAAGATCCATTTAACCCTTTGAAGCGCGTTCAAAAGGCAATGCAATGAATAAACAGCAATGTATAGCTTACGTGGTTTTATAATCAAGCTAATTGAAGCCGTGGCTCAAACGTATTGATTGAACGCGGTTTGCTGCCGCTTCGGTTTGAATTATGCGTTTACCTTTACGTGATTTATTTTTTTTTTTATTTATAACTGCTCTTGAATAATGTTATCGTGGTAATATATATAAATAAATCAACCATTTTGCTAAATTAAGAAACCAAAAAGTATCCTTTGTCCTTATAATCCATACTATTATTATAAATGCGAAGTAACTCTGTCTGTCTGTGTGTTACTCAATCACGCCTAAACTACTGAACCAATTTTCATGAAATTTGGTATGGAGATATTTTGATACCCGAGAAAGAACATAGGCTACTTTTTATCCCGGGAAAATGGCGCAATCACGAAAATCCCACGGGAACGGGAACTATGCGGGTTTTTCTTTGACTGCGCGGGCGAAGCCGCGGGCGGCCTAAACCTAGTTTAAATATAAACTAAAAAGAAACAAGAGCCGGAGCTGATTTTTTTACAGCATATACTATGTACAATGTACATACTTAGGTAGGTATATAAATGTTCGTATCAGTTACAAAGCCAATCGAGTGATCTAGAAATCACTTAAAGAGGTAAATTTGATAAGTACATAACTTGACATCCAATTTCAGCCATCAAATACATACCTGTAGTATTAACAATTACTTAGTATAATAAACAGCTTGTCCGCAAATCATAAGATTCTATACTATATAAAGGTTTGTTACAAGACATTCCTTCAGATCAATAATTAATTCATTTCAAACCATCTTCAAAAAAAGATGTTCATTTTATTTCGACTGAGTGAACTGATTTTGATGATTCTTTTTTTATTTGAAAGATAATTTCTCTCTTTCTCGTATGGGCATTAAAATTTGGTCTAGTTCTGACAATTTTAAAGCTGTTTAGTTCTTGATTTTAAATTATTATTTTCACTTCTAATAATAATCATTCTAAGTCCGAAATTCTGGCAGTTTCTATTTTGCTCAGTACGCGGCATCTTATAAAATATTAGATACGATTAATTATATTTAAGTGTTGACAAGGTCTTTTAAATGGTTACATATTTCAGATTTTGGAGGGAATTATGAAATAACGAGTATAGATGTTATTCATTACGTTGAAATTAGAAGAGTTAGAAAAATGGGTTTACCTTAGAAAAATGTTATTGACGGAAAATTTCATAAATGCAATTAGATAGAAAACTAACAGAAAATTAGATTGAGGAATTAAACTTAATTTTAACTTGGTTTAAATATTCTGAATATTTATGAATAAATAAAAAAAAACTTCTTTCATTTTAAACCCAAAGACCCACATAAAATACAGCAACCATTATAAAATAAAAACTGATAAACGTAAAAATTTAAATATAAAATCAATTTCAGATTCACTGTAAATTTTTAATGAACTTTAAAACATTGGCTTTCCAAAATTTGCCTGGCACGGGCTTAAATATTACAATGAAAATTAATAACGCCTTGACAGTACAATCAAAATCAATCAAATTGAAATGCTGAAGACTAAAGGACTCTACCCATTACAACGTATCATACTATGACCGTAACAGGAAGATGTCAGGGAAAAACACATCTTTGCATTGAAAAGTATAAATGTCCCTCTTCACAATGGGCAGCGTTGGCCCAACAAATGATCGTCTATGTTTGCCGCCTTTACGGCGATATGGAATAAATATCTACACTGATGGTCGATCAGGGAAGCCCTCTACACAACGTGATTGCCTCTCAAACTCAAACATTTATTTATCAATTAGTCATCATCAAAAAAACACTTTTTAATCGTCATAACATTTTTAAACATTTACCACCAATTCAGAAAGCCGTATCTATAGAGAAGAAACGGCAAGAAACTCCATAGTTGCTCTTTTAAAATCATGTCAATATTTTCTCTGCTCGCCCAACGCTGCCCTATGTGTATAGCCCCCATGAGACTACCCTCAAGCACAGATTAGATAATAGTTACTTCTGAAGATCGTTACGTCACTGATCAGTACCATCACGTGGCATGCACGGAGCGTCAATAATTGCCCATACATACTGCTTTGATACGTAATTGATACGCTCAACTGGGCGTAGTAGACCATAACGTGTTCCTTTCCGATCCTACGTTCCTATTTATTTATTAATTGCACCAACAATGGTTCAATTACTACTATTCACATTAACATCTAAATCTGAAGTGGCCATAAGAGCAGGCGCATAAACAGTCTATAAAATTTTCAGATATACATATATTAAAAAATACATACGTAACAAATGTACATAAAATAAACGTAACTAGGTACGTCAAATAAAAACTTAATTAAACTTTATCATAAATATAAAAAAGTCATATTACGGTCATAGTATGATAGGTTGTAATGGGTAGAGTCCTTAATAAATAAAACGGAGAGTTAAATCCTAACATTACTCAAGTATATTTACAGTGTCACGTTATATCTCCGAACAGACAACGTTGACTCACTATTATTTACTTTGATTCTGCAGCTTTTGTTCTTAGTAATCGGAGATTTGAGCAATATTATGGAGAATTCCTTTAGCTCTTTCAATCAATTCAAGGATCTATTTAAATTGAAATAGGATATGTTTTGCAATGGCATGAATTTGATTAAGATGTTTGAACAGTATGTGTATTGATGAAAAGGTAGTGAGTTAATACACCAGTCTTTACTTTGGGACTAGATGGAGCGCTCCTTGTAATCACTGCGTCAAATTGGATCAGCTTACTTGCTTGTGTGCGTGACAGATTGCGTTTGCCAATGCATAAGGCAGGTCCACACAGAGCGCGCGGCAATTGCTTCGCGAAGCTGCTCACTGCGAGGACGCGGCTATTTAATTTTTATTATTCATTCAATTTATATAGATTATAGACACATGTTTGTTGATACAGCCACATTACCCATGATAATCAATTTAAACAATTAAAGGTTAACGTAATTTGATCATACGTACAACAAAAAAATATACGGGTTATAACAAAGACCTATATTTTGTTATTTTCCGTAGATAACTGCGATTATTCGCTATCAATATTGGCGGAATATATATTAAATTTTATACGTAATGTAACTGAAACCTCGGCTAAATGGATTCGGTGTATATTACATATTAAACAATATCGTGCACCGTTAGCCCGATTATGCACTTTAACCAAGATGTCTGACGTCTCTCTATGCTCTCTGATGATAGTTAATCATTGGTTAAAGCCACCAATCACTCATCTATTTATTAATAAAACCTCCTTGTACAAAGTCCAACAAAAAAAAATATTACCAAAATTCGTCTTTTGTACAAGAGGCGTAAAACAGCAATCTCTACCAGGCAACCTGTTATGAAAGAAAATGTATGAAGCTCACTTATGTACATTATATTCCACTAGCGATCTTTCCCGGCTTTGCCCGTGGTAATATAGGGGTACACACTAAGGGATCACGTAAAAATCCAACGGTGAAAGAATTGTTAAAATCGTCTTGTAGTTCCAGAGATTAGAGCGTACAAACAAACAAACTTTAAAACTTTATATTATTAGCATAGTTTTTAGAATATTGAATACAACCCATATAATAAAAACCTTTCATGTCCCGTTTTCATATTGTAAAACTATTCTTCACGCATCGTTGAATTTCGACAGGTCTCCTATGAGACAAACCCAGCCAACTGAATAAAATGAAATAATACTATCATTAGACATGTATATTTCTTTGTAGTTATATACTGGAGTAGATATACCAATCATTTTAATTGATTATCACTACATAGTATAAAACAAAGTCGCTTTCTCTGTCCCTATGTCCCTTTGTATGCTTAAATCTTTAAAACTACGCAACGGATTTTGATGCGGTTTTTTTTAATAGATAAAGTGATTCAAGAGGAAGGTTTATATAGTGCCTATTGTGTGTGTAGGTATATAATTTACGCGGCGGTAAGCTAGTTAAATATAATTTGGATACTTAGAAATATAAATTTTAATTAAAAGACTGTCTCAATTTGAGAATTTTATAGGAAAAAACATATTAAACACTAGATTTCCGCCCGCGGCTTCGCCCGCGTTTGCAAAGGAAAACCCGCATAGTTCCCGTTCCCGTGGGATTTCCGGTATAAAAACTATCCTATGTGTTAATCCAAGTTACCCTCTATATGTGTGCTAAATTTCATTGTAATCGGTTCAGTAGTTTTTACGTGAAAGAGTAACAAACATCCATACATCCGTACATCCATACATCCTTACAAACTTTTGCCTTTATAATATATATTAGATTACTACATACCCTACGTAAGTAGATATTTTAAGCATATGATTCCTTGCATGCTTATAATATCTACTTATGTAGGCCCTCTAATCTCCTTCCGCCAATTTCGTTGAAGTGTGACATCAATGATAACTCCGTGTTTCCATTTTAATATTCGATACGATATTCTAACGAAAAATTACTATAAAACGAACTCATTTTCCGTACCGTTTTTAATTTTAATAAATAATATTAAAATTTCAAGAATACTAGGTACCTTTAATTTTAAATAAATACATTTTCCTACTTGAAAAAGAAAATACTTGAAAATTTTCATATAAATATGTACCTACTTGAAATTAACGAACTCATTTATAAAATTATAAAAAAACCATCTCGAAGTTAAGTCAGAATAAATGAATAAAGAATGAATAAGAGCGGTGGTGGCTCAGTGGTGAGACCTCGGACTTCGAATCGATAAGTACGGGGTTCGAGACCAGGCGAGCGCGCAGGAAATAAATTGATTTTTCAATTTATCTGCGCATGTTGTAACATCACCACTGCTCGAACGGTGAAGGAAAACATCGTGAGGAAACCGACATGTCGAAGAATTAAAAAGTTCGACGACATGTGTCATCCGCCAACACGCACTTGGCCAGCGTGGTGGATTATGGCCTGTTCCCTCATAGGAGGCCCGTGTCCCAGCAGTGGGAACGTATATGGGCTGATGATGATGAAATGAATAAACAGATAAACAAAAGTCCTCCTTATTTTCTAGAAAACATTTTTCATAATGACTTTTATAAAATATTAACATTTCCTAGTATAATAAGTTCTTATTAAAAAACTTTAATTAAATTTCACACTACTGTTATATTAAGTGACAACCCTATTCAAAATTCTCCATCCCAAATTTCACCTCGACTGTACCAAACTCGAAGCGACATGGCATTAGTTCGATAATGCCTGTAGCGTGCTAATAGCTTGACAACTCCTTGACGGATCGCTTAGACACAGGTACACTCGCAAACATAATTTCATTACGCAGGGCTGCCCATTTGTAGACATTAATCACAATAGATGGTGTACTAGTGATCTGTTAAGCTTTAGTACAAATTGATAACGATAACTCTGAACTATTAGTGAAGTGAAACTTCTTTAAGCGTGTTGAGAGTAAAATTTCAAGCGACATGGCAATAGTCAATACCGTCACGTCTTATGAGGCAACGTGTCGGTATTGTCACGTGACGTGTCATATTTTGGTATCTTTGAATCTTACCAAAGAAGTTTCACTTCTGACACGTGTGCTCGGTACACACGCTCTTTTTTAAATAAATACTATTCGTTGCAATGTAAGGTCAAAAGAAAAATGTACAAATGCCTTTGTAATCAAAATATCGAAACTGAAAGTATTTAAAGTCGATGAACAAAGCGCGAATTTTATGCTTTTTTACATAACAACTTTTTGTGCATGCGAAATTCGTTTGGCTTTTTTAGTCTGTATTACAATACAGACTATAAATAACTTCAGTGTTAATTGTCAATTATATGTATTGAAATGATGATGAAAAGAATGAAGTTTCATATAGGTGAATTTATGAATGATATTTCAGTAATCTATTTTGCATATTTATACTGCCCAAGGTCGATAGATTTTTTGTGCATAATGTTTTTATGCTCAGATATATTTCAGTATTTATGATTCACAAGAATAAGCTTAGGGAACATAGCTATCACTCAGAAATTTTATTTACCTTCTTTAATCTAAACATTGAATGTTTTGATATTTATTTGAAATAACAGTGGCTTTAATAATAATTTATGACTCAAATTGGATAATGAATATGAAAGCATTAAATGGATAGCAAGCAGCAGACCATACGTCAGTATTTTATGATAAATATTGACAATAATTCGAGTCACTAGCACGTATGGTTAATGGGAACGCGACAGCTGCCTGACTGATCACCGTAGTCGGAGCATTTGGGTACAGTTAGGAGGAAAAGTGCTTTTAGATTTTTGGTTGAATTATTGATTTGTAGATAGTGATTATTGTTCAGTGTTGTGTGTGGAATGGAGAGTACCTAGTAATGTAGGTCGTCGATTACTTGTAAACAAAAATAATTGTCGTTCTGACAAAGGCGGTTGATGACCATAGTGAAGTCCCATGTCCCCATAGTGGGGTAAGGGGCAGATGCATTATACATCTGTTTCACTGGTCGATTTTCTTTAGGGACAAGTAGGTGATCAGCCTTCTGTGTCCTACCAGACCGAGACATATTTTATTCTTCGTCTCCGCCGGGAATCGAACCCAGGACCCCTTGGTGTTACGCTCACGCGTCAACCACTGTACCGAGGAGGCGGTTGATGACCATACTGAGCAGTAAAGATAATGAAACAGATTAATAATAACGTGATGCATAAACAGTTCCAAATAAATCAAATTTGAAAGCGAAAGTCGACTTGCTTTTAATTAAATCTTAATATATATAAATCTCGTGTTACAATGTTTGTCCTCAATGGACTCCTAAACCACTTAACCGATTATAATCAAATTCGCACACCATGTGCAGTTCGATCCAACTTGAGAGATAGGATAGTTTAAACATGTAGGTACTACGGGCGAAGCCAGGGCGGACCGCTAGTTAATCCATATGTTTGTATTCCGTTTATTATTTGTTCCGTTGTATATCACTAAGCAAGAATAACTCTTTCATATGAATCCTTATTTCTTCTTATTAACAACGCGTGGCACGTACTTTGTTAATATGGAACCTAAATATAAATTACCAAAGGAAATATTTTAGTACACGAAATACCAGAATACAAGACTTTTATACTGTGCAATATACTGAGAACTATATGAAAATATATTTTACGTTGAAAATTTCGCATGCACCTTTTTTGTTCAGAAATTGAATTAAACTTTTATTGTTCAGGATTAAAGGAATACTTGTATAAATTATTCTTTGTATTATTTTCATATACATATACATATTTTAATACGGGGTCATGTCACATGAAAAGTTACTTGATTTTTAACTTTACTTAATCAAGGCTGGACGAGAAATGAATTAAAATGATGAATTACTGATAAGCTTTTTAGAGACTCATGCAGCACGACCGTTCACGTAAACGCATTCCATAATGCGTTTACTACTTTAATTACGCTACACCGAGTCGGGGACCGATCTTGCTGGAGCCGATAAACAAATGAAACGATATCCAAAAACATTTCAACGCCGTGCCCCGTCCATACACGGCCGAGAAGCAAACTTTGATCGAGCCCCGGACAGAGCACGCACGGGGCACGGCCCGATTACGACAAGGTGTAGCGTAAATCTATAATTTATTCTTAATCACTTTTCTTCATGATAGTACAGCTTGTCAATACCGATTAAAAGAGCTTAGAAATTCACCGTGAACACTGCTCGTCTCCCAATTCGGACGTGTGAAGAATTGCCTAGATATGATAAAAGGGATTAGAAATGTGCATTTAGCTATTGTGTTCCAAGCTTTGTACAGTCCAAAATCTTTTTGAAGTTTTGTGTGCCAAATGAACGGACATTTCTTTGACAGAAAGAACTACTAATGGAGGCATAATCTGGATAGATAGGATTAGACAATGAAAATATATCTCTAAATATAGCATCATTAATAATGTTAATCTGATCTGAAACCTAAAAGTTGTTTACTTAGAGAGGCTCCGAGGCTCCGCGGAATGGAAAGGAGCGGATTTTATTATTGTGTGTGTTGACTTATAAAATAACTATAGATAATAAGAAACTATAAATTCAATTGATTGTTTTCTACTAGAACACCATCGTTATTGTGTAATTTTATTTTATTAATTAGTATTTAATCATAACATAACTTTTAGGTACATAAATGTTCTCTCATACAGAGCTAATTAGAAACACATAACCAATAGTGCTATAAAAAGCCTAACAAAATGAAAGGCAAAACGGTTTTATATCCATTACCTCGACGAGTTTAGCTAGGCTTAAATAGAGATTGATGCAAATGGATTGCAGATGATTGTACTATCACATTCAGCGGCGTTGTTCAATGGAATTAGTGTTTACGAGATTAAACCTACATGGCAGGTAAAGGTTTTTATATGATTAATGTAAGTGTTTGTTAAAACGTAATACTAGCAGTTGCTTGTGCCTCCACCCGCGTTGGCAAAGAAAATTTCCATGGTATTGGGATGTTAAACCACGGTAAATCAAAATTTTGACGACATGCGTCATCCGTCAACCCGCACTTGGCCAGCGTGGTGAATATGGCCTGTTCTCTCATAGGAGGCCCGTATCCCAGCCGTGGGAAGGTATATAGGCTGATGATGATGATGATGAACACGTTAAAAGGGTTATTTACGATACTACTCACTAAAATAAACCATTATTTTTTCCGTTTCACCTGATTCAAGTTAGAATCCATATAAAGAATTTAGAATACACAATGAGTTCAAGAAATAAAAAAATAGACGATATAAAAATAGAATTACCTGCGTCCTAGATCTGACTTTGATTAAATTCTCCCGTCAAACTGTCTATCACTATATCAGGCAATATAAAATCTTTCGTTCAACTTCAGGGCATTTTATGTAAATCTTTGATGTCAGCGAATTTGATGTAATTAAAATTAATGGAGGCACGTGTACAGAAAGCTTGTGTTTCGAAGCTTTTACGTTTTATATGTTAATGGATTTCGTAACAATGAGTGTGGTTTAATTAGGTTCAAAACATGACGTATAAGAAATAGGAAAGATGTTTATTTATTTATTTATAGAAGGCAAAATTAGGGGATATTTCTTGTATTTGTATGTATGCAATCATAACTCCTTCCTAGTGTTCTTTTTTAAAGTGAAACTTTTATTACATCGTCTCAAACTTTTTGGTCTGTGTAGCGCATGTCGCGTGACGGTGGGCTGCCGAGTAGGTATAAAGCAGTGTTCGGAGTCATTATCGTACAAATACGATAATTTTGTGCCTAAGTTTCACTTTTACCGTGGTTTCATAAAACCACACAACATTTTTTTCAGTGATATAGGCTATTTTTTTCAGTTTTTAACCAAGGACGAGTCGTTGGTTATAATAATTTTTATAAATGAATCAAATATGAGAGAAAATTACCATTTATAATAGACGTTTCATTGGCGGATTTGTTTTTCCTCAGTTTTTCCTTATCAAGTAAATAGGACAGTTATAAATAAATAGTGGTCCGCCCCGGCTTCTCCCGTGGTACATATTTAGTATCCTATGTCCTTCTCCTGGCTCTAAACTACCTCCCTGCCAATTTTCAGCTAAATCGGTTCAGCCGTTCTTGAGTTATAAGTGGAGTAACTAACACAACTTTTATATATATAGATAGATATTAAATAAATAGGACAAACACGTATCGTAGTATAATTGCAACGTTATTCACAATAATGTCTTTTAAAAACAAAATCTAGTTAATGTTAAAGCATTCATAAATAAGATACCTACACAAGCAACAATTCTATTACACAGCAGTACACCAGGTTTAACCTATATTAGTACATTTGTGAGCGTTAGGTGCTACCTGATCAATGTAATAATGGGTTATCGATTCAGACGTCGAGACGCGACAATTGAATCTTGGTATTTAATAGAATATTTGAGAGGTATTTTACCGCAAAAAATATTCCTTAATACATTTGAGAGGTAAAATATATTTCTGTGGTAAAAATATAGAAATTTATAAAGTCTGGTGATTAAATAAAATATGTTTTTGAGGTTAAATGTGGTATCGAAACTAATAAATATATAGGCCAAATAAATGAATAAATAAATTTTGCTTTGATATATAATTACTTACTCATAATAATTATCATCATCTGATGAAGTGTGATCACTTGTTCATACTATAGACACGAGGACTAACTTGTATTATTCATAATAAATATAAAAATAACTGCATGTTTTATGAATTGAAAATAACACACATAAAAATTTATTCGCTATCTGTAGTATCAATCACCTAAAAACTTTTAACCCATTCAACTTACAACGGGAAGAGTATAAATTGCATGTTGCAGGTTATATAGAGCTTTCAGGAAGTTTTCATTGTGGCTGGTATAATAATAAAGAATGTGGTGGTTTCGACACTCAGATCCAGTGTGATCCAGTGTGACAGAGTGAGAATACTAGATACCTAATGAAATAGTAACTTTGAAGAAATCTTAAAGGTATTTTAAAGTGAAACTTTTATTACATCGTCTCAAACTTTTTGGTCTGTGTAGCGCATGTCGCGTGACGGTCGAACCGTACGATAATTATCGTACAAATACGATAATTTTGTGCCTAAGTTTCACTTTTACCGTGGTTTCATAAAACCACACAACATTTTTTTTCACTGTTTTTAACTTCCACGAAAATACAACTGGTACTTCTCAATTTGTGCCAGCTAAAACCATAAATACAATCTTCAAAGGTGATTATAATCACATTCACAGATCACTTGAAATACCTACCTAATAAATATGTACCTTCTTCCATACCCATCGACATTGCAAATATTTTTTTAAGTGATATTACACATTCACTAATGTGTATTTGTAAAGTCATCTTCCTATATTATGTTTCGTTGTGACATGTCTTAATCTGACAATGTCTGTTAATGACATGTAAATCATATACCTAATACCAAGAAGCTTATATCTAATACACTGGAGATTTCATCCCATTTTTTATCCCTTTCACACCTAACTTGATTATCATCATCAAAGGGATAAAAAAACATACAGGCGTCATTCAAGGTCATATTTTCTTGTTACAAGTTAATGTTCATACTGAAATCTCCAGTGAATTAGATATAAGCTTCTTGCCTAATACTCATCCCAGCTAGACATTTACAAAACGTCAGTTTCCACACCTTCCTGCCACACATGCACTAATACATTAGCAATATTGGAATTACAGAATCCGCATTACCGTGATTACGATTGAGTAAAAAGTGCGGCCATGATGGAAATATGAAAAACATATTTGGATAAATATCATGTTGCTGAGGGAATCCTTTGAACAGTGTGCTATAAAATCATATGAATACGCTTTTTCAACTTTTGTACTGAAAAGCCATAAGTAACATTGAATGAAAGGTAAATGTGAACTTTTGAAGTAATTACTGCGATTAACGCATTCCGTTTACAATTCGATGTATTATGAGTTTACTTTGAGTATATTTTGGAATTGATTATGAAACATTCTTATTAAAAGGACTATGTCATTATGGCAAGGAACCACGTTTATAATAGGTCTATCTTATTATAAAAGTCTTAAATAAATCAAATTAGCATTAATTTCATTTCTTCGTAGCCAAATCCCGGAAAACTCTCTTCAAATAGAGAAACCTATAATTTTATCTTTAAATCCTTCTAATTATGCTTATTTTTAACGCCTCCGCTTGTTAAGATTACAAATTGAAACAACATTTCTGACGCTTCATTTTTCAAACAAGAAAAATATAAAATTGAATTATATTTTATAAATTGTATTCTGAATAACGGATTTTCAGATCAGATGGTTGATGAAAAACATTTGAACATTTTGAACATTTTGTACATCAAACGAAGGTTTACAAATTTAATTTCACAAATAACACCTTAAAATATTAAACATGTATATCACATGATTATCATCTTCTGTATATAATATAAGGGTTAACATCTTAAGCGGGGTGTGCAAATACTGGCAATGATCGACACACGGGGGGAACACACAGACATCGAAGACTCTTTTATGGATTCTGATTCTCTACAAACTACTAAAGACTAGCAAGAAATAGGGCAGAACCAAATAATTGCGTTGCATACTGCAAGAATCATTTAAGCTACTTAAAATACATACCTATATGTTTTCTAAAATAAGTATATATAATATAATAATAAATCAGACAGACATAAAAGCCAAAATAATGGAAATTCATAGTTTATTGTCGTATTAATCTACCTTTACATTATTATCCAGTAAATAGTTACTAAACTACATAACAAAGGCCTCAAACGTACCATATTTTCAACGCAACGGTATAAAACTGAATTTCCACATAATCTCCGTGCTGTACATAAAATTACACAAAATGGCCGCCAGCAATTCCTGAGCAATATTTCCTTGTGTAGCGCAAAATGGAGTTTTACCATCTTTATAACGCCGTAATGGATTTTGCAAAGATTCCAAGAACTGTAACAGTTTCTCAATTTTGGCATGCATTTTTAACAATTTTGAGGGTAGTCAAACAAAGTTACGCTTCACTCGAATAGCGAAAATTCACATACGATAACTTAAAATTTTGCAATGAAGGTACGTAAAACTTTTAAACTTTTTATAGCAAAAATAAGCCGATTGTTCCATTCCAAACTAGCCAATCGTTTAATTTACCTATAAATAAATAATAGAATTTTTCACATTATTATCTGAAAATAAACACAAAGGTGAAAAGAATAAAGACAGCATCTCGCCAAGTAATGAAGTCTGTATAGTAACGACACGGTATAGTGTATATCCGTCTCCAAACAGCTGATCAAACAATAACACGGCAACTCAAAGATGGCCACCGAGCTTTTAATAGAATCTGGAAAAAACGTAACTTAAGCGGTTTTTAGTTGCAAATACACTTTCCGAAATCAGAAACTTCAATGCATAGCAATGAGGATTTTCAGCTCCAAACTCCTGCGGCCCGATGAATTTCACTTGAATAAAAGTTTTAAAGACAATTTTTATCCTGGAGCCGCTCAAATTACTAAAGTTGTGAGCATCGGTAATACGATGTGGAATGAGATTTTTTATTTATACCGATGTTTATATAATTATTTTATGGATAGCTTTCCGCCCGCGGCTTCGCCCGCTTTGTTTAAAACTTATAAATTATGTATTGAAATCTTCCTCTTGAATCACTCTATCTATAAAAAAATATGTTCCGTAATTTTAAAGATTTAAGCATACATCACACAGAGGACGAAAAGCGACTTTGTTTTACCTATACTATGTAGTGATAAAGATCTGATTCGATATGTTTCCAAGGTATTGAGTACATTTGTATTAGAGACCTGTAAGTAACAAATATCAGTTAAATTGGTACTATATTGTGTTTGAGTTCAGATTAATTGTATTTGTATTGTTCATTACAGAATAATTAAGATGTAATTATTGTGTTGACGTGATAAAGATAATAATTACTATAGATATATATAAATACAGGGCAGACTTAATACTTAATTTTCTAGGTCTTTTTGTAAAGATAAACCTACACAGATTTCTGGTATTTATTATATGCACACTTGATTATGAAGTTAAAATCTTTCCCGCTAATGAACTAAATTAAGGTATTAAATACTAATTAATATCTCCGACCGCCTCCTTGGTTCAATGGTTAATAGGTGAACCGAGACAGGTGGCCTGGGGTTCGATTCTCTCAGTTTCACAGGACACTGAAGGCCGATCACCTGCTTGTGCCTAATATTGAAACAAATCAGTGAAACAGATATATGAATGCATCTGCCTCAACCCAAAACCAAGACTGGAAAAATCCAAAGAGCTAAGGCTATAACATGGCTATAACACTCTAGCCAAATGACTCAATTACCACCAGCCGCTGACAAACAACGCAAAAAGAAATCCAAGCTAGTGAGCTCAAACTCAAAGGCTAGCAAAATAACCAGTGCAAATAAATTTCTTCAAGCCACGCCAAGTGAAACAATGGACGTTTTTTAGCCAACTAATTGTAATGATTAATGTGTCTTGGCGGAAAGCGTCGAGGGGCTAATTATAAATAATTAACGCGACGGATGGGACCGAATCATTATTTAATTAGTCTTTTTATAAGCTAGGAATTTTTGATGCCGACTGAGCCACAAAGGCGGGGTTCACGGATTAAAATGTAATAAAACTTTGACAATGTTCAGTCTTCCTCGAAATGGTAGGAAATAAGTTTTATATTATTTTTAACGTTGGTGCTGAGTTTAGGAAGAGTTCATAAGTACTGTGAGCAATTGGAATAGAATAGAATTGTGGTGAAGCTTTGAAATAACTTACAGTGTTCCTGAACCCTAACCCTAGACTGAAGGCTGAACTTCGGGTGTTGTAGTTTATGGTGCTAAAAACTTAGATAATAATATCAGGATTCAGGTCCCGTGTTTTATTTTGTTGCTTTGCCATTAAAAATATCCCACTGCTGGGACACGTGTAATTCCTATAAGGGTAGTAAGAGCGTATAAAAAGATAAATTTGACTGAAAACCATCCATAAATTTTATACCCATTTCTTATCAAAATACCTTCTGACTATAAAGCATCGGAAATAAGTTTCTCTATTCATCCGTAAAATTAGATTTAATTCATTTGAACTTTCTTCTTCATTTTAAGTGAAAATCACGACAATTTATATTTTTGTAAAGCGAGGTCTCAAGGAAAACTAGATCGTGCACGTGTAAGATATTCTTTGTCTATAATATTATCAGTTTATTTTCTATTTCATTAGGTTTTTTCTTATTTTATTCAGTATTTTTTTTTTTCGTCGAGATACATGAAAAAACATAATTTGCGACTCTACCATGTTAATAAATAAGTACACACAATAAAATATACCAAATAATTCAGATATACACATAATATTATATAGTATTTACTTATTATTTGACACCAAGAAACTCTTGAATCTGTCCCCATATATCAAGAGGCTCTAAACCTGTTTTTCTCGTTCCCAGCTGTACCCTAAATAGGGGATTAGTTTTTACATGCACGATAACAAGACCAAAATATTTACATTAACTCAAGCCCAGTTAGGCCTGAAATATGTTTTACTTCAAAATGTTTCAGTATAACACGACACAAAAGAATGATCAAAAGTGTTAGACACAAACTTTACATTTGTATGACAAAGACAATAGAAAATATTTTAGTATTTTGGGACCCGAGCTGAAGCATAAAAGAGTAATGTAAACAAACTGAGGGTAGATGTAAATTAACTTTCTTTGATTAATTAAAACAATGGTGCCTGGGACACTAGATAAGAACCCTAAAAACCCTTGAAACGGGTGGAAATTGCAAAAATACACAAGTTCGCTCAATTAGGACCTGAATCTGGGACAGCAGAGGACAAACATGAGCACCCAGCTCTCAACCACGTTCTCACGAACGGGGACAAAAAGCCAGGTGCAGGATACGTGACATTTAACGACGATGCTACATTAATAACTCGCATGAAATGCATGTAAATGGCCGCCCACATTAGTGGAAGATTGATGACTTTCATCTGGGAACTGCGCTAAGAAGGAAATGAGGGCATGTTGAAAACGCTTGTAAGAATGCTATTAGATGAAAATGTGCAAGTATTGTTTCAACCGACTGTACAAAAGCCAAGAAAATTTATGGTATTGGCAGTGAATGTTTGTTTTTCTTTACACTCGCTAAATTGCTAAGTTTTATGTTAAAATGTTTTACAGTGTGCATCTCCCGAGAAATAAAATAATATAAAATGTGTTAGAAATTAAGGAATCTTATAATTTTGTCGTAATGAACGTGGGAAAACAAAGATGTTCAGTCTTCTCTTATTTATTATTTCCTCTCCTTCCTTTCGTGCATTGTTCTTTAATTATTCACTTTACATTAATAATCTGACATTCCAATATAAAAATCTTTCTTTCCTTTTTGCTGCTTCTAAATGTAGATACAATATTAAAAACGCAATTCAATCTAACAAATCCCTTATATCAAACTAACTCAAGAACTTAAACAACAAAACGCATTTCTTCTCAACTGTATAAAAAGCTTACAGACCGCGACTTGTAAAAGTTCAGCGGTGTTTACAAAATACTATGGTATAAAGAATCACAATTTAAAGTTTTAAAGCAACTACAATGACTATCTCCCGCTGAGTCTAACGATATACTGCGAAGTTCGTATCTAACGACTGGAATATAAAATACTATCCGACAGTAACACTTATCAAGTTCGACCGAACAATCCTGACACCCTTATTTAAGATGTCGACGATGGAGCGGATGAAACGCAATCATAAATAAGGTTTTATGGTGCATGTTTGTATATAGGAATCAATACAAATTACATACATAAAACCGAAAGAGTAGAATAAATTCGATTGCTCTTGAGTCGGGCGGCCGAGAGTTCCAGGCATCGCCCCGAAATGGCGAAAGACGCGGGTTTTTAGCCGCCTCGTTATCATTTTTTTTATTCATTAAAAATTTATAGAGAAATCAAATTTCAAAATAGTGTATTGCCAAAGTAAAAGGAAATATAATCAAAAATTCAATTAAATTTTGTTGACGCAGCACGTCCGCGTCGTCCTAGTAATATCCACAATATTTTATACAAAGATACAACCTATAATTAACAGCACAGAATTTAGGAAAATAGATATACCGTTTTTCTACTACTGTTTTATTGTACTTATTGTTTAACTTTTTTTACTAAAACTTATGTCTTAATTTAAAGTAAATGCATAACAGAAGAGAAAAATTAAAATAAAATATGGTACACAACCGCTCGTGCATCAACCGCCTAAAACTAACTTGTATTAGCAAAGTTCCCAACCTACTTTTGTCGGAATAAATTTTTCATAAAACCGACAGTCGAATTAAGCTGTTCCGTGTTGGAGAGTGCGAAACGTCTTCAATGGAACTTTTAAATTTATAGTTCTTTTGAATCGGGAATTTAATAATTTCATGCCATCTTTGTCCATACTATGCATTGTGGAATCTTTATTATATCTCTCTATGTGGCGTCTTTTATCAAGTACTAGCAGTCCGCCCCGGCTTCGCCCGTGGTACATATTTACGTTTTCTCTACGTAAGAACCATCCTCGTACTTCAAGGAATATAATAAAAAAAGAATTAACGAAATCGGTTCAGCCGTTCTCAAGTTATGCGCTTACCAACACATTTTGGGATTCATTTTTATATTATAGAAGATTAGTTGGGTTTTATTTTGTTTACTTGTTTGCCGCGTTTTCGCATCGAAAATGATGAACAGATCGAGATGAATTTTGTGAATAAGCTGCTAGTTCTAATCTATGGCGATACATCTATACGCCATTGCATCTATTGCTATCTATATAAATAATTTATCTCATATTTTTTCGTAATTGCAAGCATTTGTATTTAAAATAACTACATTAAAATATTTAACAAACGTTCATAATACGTAAAAATGTAACACAAACATCCAGCGTCAGCATTGCTACTGAAACATCCATTATTTTTGGCAAAGGCAAGAAATTGGCCCGCTAATGCACCCATTGTCCGCGTTTCTAGGCTTTCTCCATTCTATAGCGCTGTTGTCACGGAATATAAAGAAATACCAGCTTTTCAAGGGATTTAGTTAAAATGTATTGTTTTATTTCAGCTGCAGATATGTCACTTGGAATAAGTGGTATGCGGTTTATAAGGATTGTTTAACCTTGTTATATTTTTGAAGTGAAACTTTTTTAGGCGCGTTGAGTGTAAAATTCACGTCTTGGAATAAGGCATGGAATAATAATATATTGGTATCTTTGAATCTAGCCAAAGAAGTTTCACTTCTGACACTTGTGCTCGGCACACACGCTCATTTTTACATAAATATAAATTGTAAATATGTAATTGTAAATTGTAATAAAATATAAGATTTGTTTCTGTATATATTATGATTTATGAAATAGATAATTGAAATTGAATTGAATAGTATATTTTACTTAATAGTAGCGACTAGCGTAGATTACTAAATAGTTATTATGTTAGTTATAGTGTTAATATGAATGCAATTAGTGAACTTGGATAGTTTATACAGGGTGTCCCACTGTTGGTATACTAAGCTCAAAGGAGGTTATAGTTTTGCATACGCTGAGTACGTAAAAAATACTTAAAAAAATCCAGACGCATTTTTTTTTCAAATAGATGAATTCTTAAAACTCTATGTGTACACCCATAACAAGCAACCCGCCCATTTTTGCCACTAGCACGTGAGCTATCGTTTAAGATTATGTTTTCATAGACAAAATGCTCACATTAGAGAAGCGGTATATGACGGCTGCGCGAAGCTAGAGAAGAAAACATGGATTTTCAGGAAAAAATTATCAAAAAAATTTTAACGTAATTTTGTTGTTTATGTATTTTTTACGTGATCAGTGTATGCAAAACTACAAGTTCCTTCTCGCTTAGTATACCAATAGCGGGACACCCTGTATATTAGTTATGGTTATAGTAAAGTTAGACTTGCCTTTGTTAGTGACTTCGGTCGGGAACACGTGTTAAAGCGATTCTTCATACAAATAACGATATCTTATTTCACCTTCTTCAAGTTTTGTTCTTATGTAAAAAAATCATGTACCTATAGATGAGAGGCAGAGATGTATAACGAATAAATAAAAATTAATTTCGGCCTCTTATTTATATAATCTATAGGTAATATAAAAATGAAATTAAATAAAAATTGCAAAATGTGTCGGTAAGCGCATAACTCGAGAACGGCTGAACGGATTTCGTTAATTCTTTTTTTATAATATTCCTTGAAGCACGAGGATGGTTCTTATGTAGAGGAAACGTAAACATGTACCACTAGTTCATAATATCGATTAATTATTGAAAGTACAAACGACTCAAATACAGCCAGGCAGATAACTAACTTTTCCTATTTTCCTTTCAGGTTTATTGTATACCTTTCTACTGATATCTACTTATACAGGATGTCCCACTATTGGTATACTAAGCGCGAAGGGACTTGTAACTTTGCATACACTGAACACGTAAAAAAAGACGTGTGGCATTCGGGGACTGCCGCGGTGAAGCTATTGCATGCTATGCCTTCAAGCCACACCTCCGTGCCCGTCGGAGTGGGGAGCGTGAGGTTTTTCGTTACGGAATTTCTGGATTCGGTCACCGCGCTCAAGGCCCGCGATAGAAGCTATGCAATAGCTAATTTTTTCCTGAAAATCCATGTTTTCTTCTATATGCTGATTACTGGCTACGCGAAGCCAGTAATCAGCATATACCGCTTCGCTAATATGAGCATTTTGTCTATGAAAACATAATCTTAAACTATAGCTCACGTTCTGGTGGCAAAGTTGGGCGGGTTGCTTGTTATGGGTGTACACATAGAGTTTTAAGAATTCATCTATTTGAAAAAAAAAATGCGTCTGGAATTTGATAAGTATTTTTTACAAACTCAGCGTATGCAAAACTATAACCTCCTTTGAGCTTACTATATTAACCCTGTATAATGATTACAATTGAATATACAATGTCACGTATTCAATACTCAAATATAGGTATTATAACATGAAACATGAAACTAATTTCCACGAACATCTACATTACACCAACCACGAATACATCCGCCAGCCTCTCGCTTTTCGTGTTAAATATATACATTATTAGAACAAATATCGGTCAAGTACAGTAAAGTGGGTCGAGCTATGTGAGAAATAACCATTTAAATTAAAAAATCAGTTTGCTGAGCGGGTCGAGTATCGGGCGCGAGTCGCGACACTTTAGAACCGAACTTTAAACGGCCATGTGACTTGTAAGTGGATGATACAAGGTCTTGAGAATGAATAGATGTAACGTGTGATATTTTTAATATTTTGTTGTGTGTAAAGTTTTTTTTTAAACAAGCTGATTTACGCAACTTCTGTTTTCGTCGAACGTCATTTGTTGATAATTAATATACATTTTTACTGTTAACTAGCTTTCCGCCCGCGGCTGCGCCCGCTTTATCTAAAACCTAATGATTTAAATATCTTCCTCGAGAATCACTCTATCTATTAAAAAGTTTTAAAGATGTAACCATACATTTAGGCATATAGGAATAGGATTTACGCATATAGGAACTGAGAAAGCGACTTTGTTTTATACTAATGTAAGGAAGCGCTTGATCAAAATTTCGCCTGATGAATAAACATACCTTATCTACGCATCAACATTCAATAACGTCCATAACATATACTACCCACACATACACAACATAGTTTATCACCCACACATGCACACGCACAAACAGTTTAAGGGCTCATTCGGTTTTCAATTTAGCACCAATCAGGAGCGGGCTTGTCGGCAAATTGCGAACACATCAAAGCGTAAGAAGCTTGTTTGAATGTGTATGTAATCAGCGCTCCTCGTCAACGAAATGAGATTTAAACAAGGTTCACGTAATATATTCTGATTCGGTTCATGGATTTGCAAATTAATCGCGGTATAGGTACCTGAAAAGAAAATCCTAGTATCTACATTCTACATATTTCAGTCTTGTTATAAAATATTATCAATTCCGCCGATTTTCCCGCCTAAATACAGGCTTAGAACCCTTTTCAATTGCGCTTCTATAGGAATTCCAAACGATCGGCGTCGGTTATGAATTTTTGCGTGGATGAATTTTCAATTAATTCAAAATGGACGGACATTTTTAACTATTTGTGTAACGTTACGTATATTGTCATTTATTATAATATGTATATATTTTATAGATTATTTTGTGTACATTAATAAACAAAACACAGCATTGTCTTTACGAAATGGCAGTTTCTAACCAAAAATAGGGCATGAACTAACTCTATAAAACCTAACGAACCGAAGCTCTTCAACAGAATTCATTACGAGCTAGATAACCAAATTTACCTAAAATTCCCGAGTAAAATACATTACTGCAATACAATTATACTAAAATATATTTATATAATACTACATCTACTTATATTCAACCAAACAACCATGTAATAACCGCATTTGATTTCCATTTTCCAATAAACCAGATTAAAAACCTTTCACCAAACAATTTCAAAATAATTTATGTTAAAATTTATGTTAAATAAAGCTAAAGAATTTATTCATTACAAAGAAATGGAATATCGAATCTTCCGCGAGGTCTAAATAACTCCCGTTTACCTGATTTTGTTAAAAATATTTTTATAGCGAACGATTTCCTTGTCTTTAACCAGATAAATGATTTGGTATTTTATAATGAAGTAGCTTTCCGCCCGCGGCTTCGCCCGCTTTGTCTTAAACATAATAAATTACATACTAAAACCTTCCACTTGAATCACTCTATCTATTAAAAAAAACCGCATCACAATCCGTTGCGTAGTTTTAAAGATTTAAGCATACATAGGGACATAGGGACAGAGAAAGCGACTTTGTTTTATACTATGCAGTGATTAAAAATAATAAAAATCTGTAAAACTATGAAAAAAAATAGATTCAAACGACTTCCTTACATTCATGCAAACAGATTAATGATTTGTTTTTTATAGTGAAATAAAAATGATAAAAATAGTTGTTCGTTCAATCATTGAAGCAAGTATTAATTTATATCACACATCACCAAAATTTAGGATTGATATAATATTCACTGATTTCTTGATATTCGTTTATCTTCTTGTATTTTCTATACACAATTTTAAGAACCATACCGACAAATATTGTGTTTTTAAAGATATAATTCAGATTTATCTAATTATGGTGAAAATATAGTTTCCAGTTAAACTAGAAACAATCAGTAAAACGTTTCATTATCAATATAAAAAGAACTTACTTTTAAAATTTTCCTCACCTAACTAAGACAAAGAAAAGTACAAAATTTTATAAAACGTCAACATAATGTTACTTAACACAAACTGTAAACTCGGTTAAAGTACGGTCCAGAGCTCTTAGCAAAACTTAGTTATTCCTAAGTAATACGGCCACGATAAACCTAACTCAGGTAATAAAAACAGTCGTACAGTAAAAGTTAGATTTATTCGCTTGTAACAATAAAATTGTATGAATGTTAGAGATAAACGCTCGTAAAACCTCGGACTATCATACGCATGTACGCTTTTTATTGAACTTTGTATACAGTGATTAATGTTTAAGTGTTATATTTAATATCTATTTTAAAGTTGTGTTTAATTTCACTGCGGTGGTGGTAATTTTGAATGTATTGTATGTGTATATCTATACATATAATAAAATCGTAGGAAAGTCAAAACTGTACATTGAATATTTTTTTAAAAGAATACATAATCCATGATCTATAATCGATATAGAAGCCAAAAACATAGTTTTTAGAATTTTTGTCTGTTTGTCTGTTTGTCGGTTTGTCTGTTTGTCTGTTTGTCTGTATGTTTGACCGGGCTAATCTCGAAAATTACTGCATAGATTGACTTCAAATTTTGCATGAATATTACTAACAGGTCGGGTCAGGTTATAGGCTACATATTATCAAGCTATCACCTGCGGGGGAGGAGCTGTGAACCTTTATTTTTCTTACGTATTCTCTGTACTACGATAGCGTACAATCTAAAGACTCATGTTTAAATGTTGTTTTTGAGTAAGCCATGCTATTGTCTACCTTTACACTATAAAAACTACGTCATTTAAGTAATTTTGGCAGAGAAACAGTATAATGAATCTTAGTAGTATAAAAACAAATTTAAAACAGCGCCATCTATGAGATTTCATTAAAATCAAATCAATTTACATAATATTAACGCTTCTTGGAAATTCATAATTTAAATATTATGATGTTGGTGAGATTGTTTTTTTTTAAAGTTAAATAAATAATTCATATCTTCCCAGAGTCCATTTCAGGTGCGCTTATATTTCATGTGAATATATGTACTAAATTTGTATAAGTGAGGGTAGATGTTTATTATTTGATGTAAAACAAGACACCATTACAGTTAAAGGTAATAGTAGATAACAGTGATTGTGTTCATTCGTTACATTGTTATAAATCTTCGGCTTTTTTTTTAATTTTCGCCTTCTTGCGTTCCCACAAAAGGTAAGTTGTAGCTTTTGTATTTATTCTTTATAATTATAATTATATAGTTAGACTCATGTTTTTAATTAGTTAAAGTTAAGAAGCGTCTTTCCAAACTATACAAGGCCAGTACGCAACGGTGTGAAACGTATAGTTAATCACGTATAGTTTGGAAATATGTAACTTTTTTACAAAGTTCTTCCAATCTATACAACAGCAGTACGCAAATACTTGCAAATACTCGCGTATACTTTGTAGTGAAGTAAGTAAGAATAGCGCTCCAAAACATACAGCGCCAGTACACAGCCAGTACGCATGCGGACTAATCGTGTATGTTTCGGAGTAAGCGCGGCGTCTCTCCATTGCTCGCGTTTATATTATTGTATTGCTGTTTTGAAATCTATTATTAAAATGCATGTGTATTGTGTATATAATGTTGCGTACTGATCGTATATTTTTTGTATCGAGGATGCTTGTGTCTTCGTTCCCGACTATACTGCACGACTTACAATTGACAATAGTGCTAAAATGTAAGAATCTAATAAGTCCAGAAGAAGACGGTTGCGAGGCGACGGAGCCCCGCGAAGCGGGGCTCCTATTTTTGTGTAGTTAAAAAAAACACGAACCTAACCTAACCCATTGGTAACCCTTATATCTGTTACCTATTTATTTTTCTAAGCTTACCTAATAATATTTTTATTCCATATTTTACTGAATCAATCAAGAAGAATAAAAGTAGATAGATATAGCTGTACAAGTCTTTGATTGCCTATACTATATTTATTATTTCGCTCAAGCGTAAGTGGTGTTAGCTATATTTAGTTATACATATTTTGCGTACTGATCGTGTATAGTTTGGAACGAAGAAGCAAGCATCCGCGTTACAAAGTATACACGATCAGTACGCAAAATTCGTGTATATATTGTAATAACAAACTTAAAAACAGCATTACAAAGTATACACGAGCAGTTTCCTATGGTTGCGTTCTGGCTATGTATAGTTTGGAAATACGCAGTTAAGTATGACAAAATAAGAAAATGATGAAATTTTATTTTTATGTAGGTATAACTTTTACAAGACTATATTAAACGCCCAAAGAAGGTCACTTTAGTTCTTGATAAAACTTTATTTGTTAGTAGCTTTTTAATAAAATAAGGTACAGTTATCTTTTGATTTTTTTTTTATTAACAGATTCAATGTTAATAAAAATTGACGATTTGCGTGAGGATGTACCGATGTAGTGGAAATTAGTATCCTTGCGCGTGGTCAATCATCAATCATCAATCATCAATACATATAATAAAATTCTAGAAAAGTGATGTCTGTACAATGAAAATATGTAAAAAAAATTAGCAGGGGTTAAATTATTAAATCGATCCCAAACCCAAAACTGTAGTTAAAAATTTAACTTAAGCTGAGGTAGTAGGGGGAGGGGTCAAATTAGAATAAATGCTTACTTCTAGGTAAATTTTCTACATAAAATGTCCTTTAAATTATGTCGTATTATATTTTTAACCCCCGACGCAAAAAGATGGGTGATAAGTGTTTGACCGCTATGTGTGTGTGTGTTTGTGTGTGTAATCCGAATTAGATGCGGTTTTGATGTTAGGCAGCATATTTTCCGACGCTGCAGCTGGTTCTTAGATAAAGTGTATCAAAATCGGTTCATCCATTTATTATACCTCTATAGGGGTAAAAGTGGGAATGTGGTAAAAAATATTAGTTATATTTTTATCCAATTCGGTTTATCCATTACAGCTTCTATTAGATTGGCAATTTTTTTTCCTAAAGATACCACTTCTTTTGTCACTGTGGTCCATTACAAATTGAAAGATGTCAAGGAGCAACAAACTTATAGATATCAATATGATGTAGGAATGTAAAATGGAGGTAGGTCTCGCTTACTTGAAAATAAGAAACCGAAGTTAAAAATTTAAAAATTAAAAAAAAGCAACGCAACGAATGTAAAGGAATAAATAATAATTTTACAAACTTCCCGACGATCTTTAAAATTATGTACCATTATAAAAAAAAATATAATATATGATATGATAATGATGGTATGGCAGCTCCGACGACTTTGTTTTTTTATTTTTATAAATATTTAAAATGGTATTTATTAATTTTTATTGCACGGTCTAAACGGTTTAGTTACTACAGGCGTGAGACAGGAAAGATCTGCAGGGTGAGACGGCAGAGATTAGAATAAACGCTAAGGAATAGAAACTGCTATCGCTAATTATTATTGACATAAGCTCATCACATTTTAGTAATGGTTCGGTCACACTATCAAAATTACGACGACGACAACGACCAAAATTCTCATCCAGACCAAATTCGTTCAAAATAAAATATTAAAATTTCCCGTCATACTGGTACTCGGAAGAAAAAAATTTCGAGGTCAATTAATAAAAAATAGATTTTTTTCGATTTTCTAGGAGCTACCGTTTCTACGAAAAATCTATTTTTTCATTCATTAATCTCAAAAAAAAATTCCAAGCACCAGAACGACAGGAAATTTTAATATTTTATTCTAATTGTGTTTAGCACTATTTTGTTAAATTGCGACTGGATGAAAATTTTGTTCGTAGTCGTCGTCGTCGTTGGTAGGGTGAACAAATCCTTAGCAAAACATCATACGCTTATGTCAATTATTAGTATCGATAGCGGATTCTATTCCTTTGCGTTTTGACGTTTGTCTCGGCGCTCAGTTGCTTCACGATTTATTATCAAAAACATCCATACAAGGAAGGAAGAAAAATAAATTTGCTCCCTTCCCCTCTGGTGCCTAAAAATAAATTTTACGTAGAAAATTAATTAGGTATTTATTTTTTTATTTTTTAGCTCAGTTTAGTAATAAATTTTACTAACAGTTCTTTGTATTATTTATGGTAGTACGTGTTTTTCCTTTCAATTCAATAAAAAAGACGGTTTGGACGGTTTGCCAGCAGAAGTGAATACTTGATTATTAACGTTGAGCATGTTTGATATTTTGGAATGGTATTCGTCTTACGCTTTTTCGATCAGGTCACGTGTCCTGACGCGAGTTAAAGATTTTATACCCATTACAGAAAAAGTGCTCAACGCCGCTAAAGAAGTTTTCACTTCAAAAATTAAGTAGTAACTAGTACTATACAGTCACTATTCCACGCGGACGAAGTCGCGGGCACAGCTAGTTATTAAATAACTGGATTTCCGCCCGCGGCTTCGCCCGCGTTTTCATAGGAAAACCCGCATAGTTCCCGTTCCCGTGGGATTTCCGGGATAAAACCTATCCTTTGTGTTAATCCAAGTTACCCTCTATATGTGTGCTAAATTTCATTTTAATCGGTTCAGTAGTTTTTACGTGAAAGAGTAACAAACATCCATACAAACTTTCGCCTTTATAATAGTATTAAGATTTTGTTAATAAATTGTGTTGACAGGACTTAAAAGTTAAGTAAGAGTTAAGTGTCCGCTAGACGCAGGGTCGTACTGTAAACCTTTGAGGGAGGTGTAAAAGCCTGGATAAAAATACAGCAGTGGACGTCCTACGGCTGAAGCGACGACAATGACAAGATCTATAGCGAAATTTTGGTGCTAGTTGTATACTGAGTGTAACTTTCTTTGATACAAATAGATTAATATTATTTAAAATAACAAAGCCTTTTCAATTTTATTCACTCCTATCAAAAACTTTTCTCATTTACATTATTATTGGGCTCTACCAAAAATCCCAATGACATATGATCCCACCAAAACCAAGAAGCCCAATCATATTTTAGCTTTAATTTTTAAATTACAAGAAGACATCCAACATACATGTTTACACTACTTACCGACCGACTTACTAACTTATTTAAATTACCGTCGCATAATACCATCATTAGTTCAAAACCTTTCGCAGAACACATTATGTTAAACAGGTCGCTCATTACACACAAACATGCTAACATTCAATAAACTACAAACTACCGCCTTTATCTGAATATGAAAAGTTTTGTTAGGCATTAATGGAATAAAGCCAACGAATCGGAGTTATGCCAAGTGCATATTATAAAAGAAACGCAATCCGTTAAAAGGCTTTCGAGGAAATGTGTAATGGACGTATGGGGACTAGATACATTTATACGTGGGAGATTATATAACTCAATTTTGTAGAATACATATTTGAATGAATTTAATTATGTAAACTTCGATATTAAGTTAGCGAAGTAAGACGAAGCTGAAAACGAACTATGGTGAAAATAATATATGTATAATAATTGACACAGCAAGAGCAAAATTGTGTATTAACTAGTCAAAGCACTGACACTAAATTTTGTTTTGAAGTGAAACTTCTTTAGGCGCGTTGAGAGTAAAATTTCAAGGTCGCGTCATGGCAATAACGTCACGTCATGGAGTAAGGCGATGACTTTGGTATCTTTGAATCTTGCCAAAGAAGTTTCACTTCTGACACGTGTGCTCCGCACACACACTCCTTTTTTATTAACAAACAAGATTAATAACAAATATTTAATTTTTTCTTCACAATATTAAAATGAATAGGTAATGTAAAATAAAAAATCAAATATTAGGGTTAGATGTAGCATGTCCCCGTATTTGTGTTTGTTTTTTCCGTACGAGAACTTGAGGCGATCATATTCAAGCGGCATAAAGCCGGCAATCAACTACCTATAACAGCTCTCGCAAACATAAAAACGTTATAAAAACTTACGAAAATACACGAATAAGAAGAAAAAACCTAATTTTGATCGTAAGTTAAATAAACTTAGTTCTTAAGACAATAAACAATTTTTAAACAATTTAAACAATTTATTTATTGTTCAGCATGGCGGTGTGGTCACAATCATTTGGAACTTCCCTTTTAAGTCATATAGACCTGTAGTAGGGAAGTTCCCTCTTCCTTACTGAAATATAGCTACATGCTAACAATACAACACAAAAATTATTTAATTTATATGGTACTAAGTAATAATAAATAGATAAATATATTATATAAGTAATAAGTAAATAAATACAATAAATAAAATCAGAATATTTTATATTAAGATATACAATATACATACATATATATAAATAAAATAGAATAATTTATATAAACAAAATCATGTTAATTTTATTATTATTATTATTTTTTTTACAATAGCAAATCTTCCGCATCGTCATAAGTGATAGTTTTGAGCCATTTATGCACTGTTTTTTTACAGTCTGCAAAGGACATTGTATATATATTTAGAGTTCTATTCATTTTGTTATATAATTTAATTGATTGCGAATAAAATTGTCTGGAGGCAAATAGTGTTTTATTATTTATTTGTGGTAGAACGGAGAATGGTATTCTTTTTTTTAGAATGTTTGGGTCGACTTTTATGTTTTTATGAGTTTTAAGTATACATTGCTGAATATATAGTTTTCTTACCGTAAGGACATTTGCTTCTTTATATAGGGTATCGGTTCTATATCTCTTTTTCTTAAATAGCGCAATTTTAATAATAGATCTTTGTGCCCGTTCTATACTAATGAATTTTGACTTAAAAGTGCCACCCCAAATCGTAATGCAGTAAAGTAAAAGAGATTCGACTAACGTTCTATATATGTACATAATTAGTTCCTTATCTGCAATATCACGTAATTTTATAAAGACCCCAATTAGTTTTCTGGCGCGTACAGTGACAAGATTTATTTGCGGTTGCCAACTTAAATTTTTGTCCAAGATGATACCTAAGTATTTGATTGTATTTACTCGTTTAAGAGGGGGGCAATTTGATGAGCAAGATTTATAATCGGTGCAGTGGTGAAGAGTTAATGTTAAATTAGGATCTGGTTGCATATTGTCTCTTATTGAAAATGTAATGTAATGTGTTTTTGACGTGTTAAGTGTGAGCAGATTCATATTTAACCAGTTCGATATCTTAAATAACGCAGAATTTGCTAGATTAAATACTTCGATCCAGTTAGAGCCGTGGATGAAAATAGCGGTATCGTCGGCATATGAAAAAATTTTTCCGTTTTTAATTTTAATATTTGTTAAGTCGTTAATATATGCTAAAAATAATGTGGGTCCAAGGACGCTTCCTTGGGGTACGCCGAAGTTGGAACAATTTTCATCATCACTTATGATGTCATTGTTCAGTTTTACCCTTTGAGTTCTGTTATAGAGGTAATCCGTTATTAATGAATGAAAAGTACCCCTAACGCCCATTTTATTTAACTTTTCTAGAAGAGTGGAGACAGAGACGGTATCGAAAGCTTTTTTTAAATCCAAGAATATGCATAAAACTTTGCGCTTTGCATCTAATTGTTCTGTTATATTATTTGTAAGGCTGGAGATAGCGTCTTCAGTACTGATTCCTCTTCGAAAGCCAAATTGTGAATTAGAGAGAAGGTTGTATTTGTTTATAAAACTTGATAATCGTGAATTTATTAATTTTTCCATTATTTTTGATAGTGCTGTCAGGACCGAGATCGGCCTGTAATTGTTAATGTCGTCTCTGTCTCCACTTTTATATATGGGAACAATAATAGAGCGCTTCAGTTCAAACGGGAAGATTCCGTGGTGGAAGCACAATACAGCAAGATGAGTAATGCTAGGTAAAAGGTAGCTTTTAGCTAGTTTAAGGAAATGTGTAGGAATGTTATCCCAACCGGCCGCAGAATCAGACTTAAGATGATTTATGATAGTTTCTATCTCATTTATATTCGGTACAATAATACCTATCGAGTTTATTTGGGAGGGAAGTGAAGCAATGTATAATTAAGAGGTTGTTTGAAAAAAGTAGTTCGTAATAAAGCCTATATTTACTATGTTGTGTTTTCGGTTTTTTTCTAAATTATAAGTTGTCTTTCATTTTATTATTATGTGACAATATTTTTATAACTATATTTAAATGTAATATGATAATCTGAATTTCATGTTTGGTTTTATTATAGAATTCAATCGCTATATAAATTTAAATACCTCTATTTATTTTATTTTATTAACCGACTTCAAAAAAAAGGAGAGGGTTATCAATTCGGCCGGTATGTTTTTTTCATCTCTATGTTTCAAGCGCTACGAACCGTTACTATGAATTACATAAAATTATTATTTTAAGCGATTTAAAAGATCAATTTTCGGAATATGTGAAAATCATGCATGTTCTAAGTACATGGAAAATTGTTTCAAATACTTCCCAAGGGTGAATTAAACCAAGAATTAATATTTAATGTCAAGATCATAGAAACAGCAAGGCCGTTGACCCAACTCCATTGAAGCGTTCAATAGAGAAATTTTTCATGGTCAATTTCAACTCATGTACCAATGTTTAATATACTTTATGGTTCATTGGTTTAACAGTGTCAGTCACTACAACTGTGGTCACGGGTTCTAATCAATTAATTGTTTTTAATATTTTTTTTGGAAAAGGTTTCGCAAACTGATTTTATATAAACACAGTTACAGAACATTTACTTTTTTACATTAATTATTTAAATTTCAGAACTTAATATTTCTGTAAGTACATATGTGATTTTTTTGAGTATGTTAATATTTGATCTGTCCTTTACCCCCCTACCCCTTTAAAATAGGCAATCATTTCATTTTTTGACATATTAATCTACAGATGTAGAGACGTAAGGTCTGCATTATATTATAATCTTCTTCTTCTAGTAGTCTTCATTACAATTTTTCACATTACCGTTTAATACCCATAATTATTGAACGAAAACAAATACATATATTTATTAAGCGCTATTTTAATAGTCACATAATATAATAAATAAACTTTATAACCCGCGTGAACGCGTTTAAAATATTAACATTATGTTAAAATAAATTGACGACAAGGGGAAACGATTAACTAAATCATTCTATCGAAATATTAAATATGGCAACATTATTTTTGGAGTTTGTCGTAACGACTGGAAATTTATGCGATTATGATTAAGGTTGCCAGTTCAATAAATTAAATACGGCGAACTTTGACAATAAGCTGGGTTAATTAGTCGCTATAAATTATTGAATGTAATTTATTGTGTGATAATGATTTATATTTGTGTGATTTAATAATTTTAGCTGTTTTAGGTGTTGTTACATAATTAGGGCACTTAGTTATTTCTGTTTGTAACCAAACCAACGCATCGTGCGGTTTGTGCATTGATCGGTATCCAGGGCATCTTCATTTCACATCTATTCTTCTTTCTCATCAATTCTTCCTCATAATATCGTAAAATCTTAAATATACTGTAAAATTAAATTAAATTTACATTAATGCATCGAAAAAAATGCGTATTTTACTTTTTTACATACAACAGATAATTTGCTCTTAAACGAAGCCGCGGGCACCAGATACATTATAAAACTTTCAGATAAAAATTATGTCAACAAAATAAAGTGGTCACGATCCGGAATACGATTATATCCTTGAGTTTCATCTCGGATGGATTCCTTAAAAAATTCGCTCCGTGTTAAAACTTTGCACCAGCGTAATAGGGCTTTGTTGTCTTTGTTAACATTGGAGGGTACTTTACAGTGGTGTTGATGTGTGACGACACGATTCCGACACGACAAAAAATAGCCTGTTTTTGTTGAGCGGCATTTGTAAGACCTGGACCTGGACCATAGACCTGGTTAAGGTATAAAATAGAAATAAAATTTTTTATTATGCTTAGTCCTATACTACTAATATTATAAATGCGAAAGGTTGTGAGGATGGATGTGTGTTTATGTTTGTTACTCTTTCACGAAAATACTACTGAACCGATTACAATAAAATTTAGCACACATATAGAGGGTAACTTGGATTAACACATAGGATAGGTTTTATCCCGGAAATCCTACGGGAACGGGAACTATGCGGGTTTTTCTTTGAAAACGCGTGCGAAGCCGCGGGCGGAAAGCTAGTGTTATATAATTTCAATGGTATTTTTTATCGAAATTACTGATATAAAAGATAATATTCTTTCTGAAACGAAGCGGGCGTTTAAATTCTATTTCGATTTACGTAGTCAATTATTATAGTCATTTAGATATTATATTCGTCATGCATCGTGCAGCAATTACATCGCGAGGCTGATCTCTCTCTCTCTCTGTCTCTCTTTGTGGACCCGCCTGTTAAAGTGTTTTATAAGAAAATAAATCGCATATAGTAAAAAGATTCTTATCACGGTATCCATCAAGTGGGCCGGTGGCGCGCATACAAATTCAGGCACATTCAGGGAAACGATATCAATCTCGCGATACATTTTACACCTCACGACATTGTCTGCAAGAGGAAGAATTGCTTAAGCTTAGAAAGGAGGAATCAGATGAAGATAGAATATTTTTTTTATTGATTTTTATAATAATATATCTAAATGTGAAGCTTTTTGAACTACGCTATGTAATAATCCATTTAAACCAAATGATGAAAGATGTCTTGGTTTTTTCCAGTTATACAAATTCATTTACTATAGGTATTTTTCTCAATTTAATCCCTAATAATAGATACTGTTGTTTTTTTCAGTTGTTTATCCAATCTCTACCTCCTTCAACAATTAATCTGCTTATCTTATGGAAAATATTTGAAGAAGTGCTTTGTTGGTAAAACATCTATACTTACTTTAATAGAGTTTGTTTATTTGAACGCGCTAATCTAAGGAAATAATGGTCCGATTTGAAAAATACTTTAGGTTATCGGTTTTTTACCGGATACACTTTGGAGAGTGCGCTGCGGAATTGCACGACCTAATTCCGCCATCCCCATTTTTCCATCGTTCGTCGAGGCGCACAGATTCTAGGCATCGCCACATGGTTGACGTTCCATGTACCCGGACAAAGCGGTTCGGATCGTCATCCTTTATTCGAACCGCTAGGGACTGGAACATGCTTCCTGAATCTGTGTTCCCCGACGAGTACAATTTGGAGGTCTTCAAGAGGAGAGTGAACAGGTACATTTTAGGGAAGCGCGCTCCATCTTAGGCCACATCTCAGCTTACCATCAGGCGAGATTGTGGCCAAGCGCTCCCCTATTGTACAATAAAAATAAAAGTTTCACTTTAAAAAAAAAAAAGGTGTTAGATAGCCCGTTTATCGAGGAAGGCTATAAGCTATATATCATCACGCTAAGACCAACAGGAGCGAGCGTAGCCACGTGGGTGAAACCGTGGGGCGCAGCTAGTCTTCTATAATTATTTTGTACAACAATAATCAGTTTCAAATTTATCAATTAGCTGTACTTACGATTTGATAAATACTTTAATATGCAATACTGTACACAGTGTAGAGTGAAATACAAACATACATTCATTTCAGAAAAGCTTTCGAATAGTCAAAATACATCATTTAATATTTACCACCGATTTTCAACTCATAGATATACAAGTACACACATATAACAATTGAGAATAATCTCTAACAGCTATATCACAGCCTATAAAGTTGAAAGCCACCGTGATCGTTGCAACCCGTTAGAAACGCATCATTGGGCGCGATCACTAGTAAATATGTGCGAATATATGCTGTGAGAAATACTAGTAAATATCGATCGAGGTTTTTTATAGAAAACTATTTGACAAAACGTAACTTTTCGATGCTTTTTTACACGCTTTTATCAGCTCCACTTGTCTGTATGTAAACGACTCCTATAGATCGATTTTCATCAACGGATTCAGACGGATTTAATTCAAACCATGTACACTTAACCACATAATATCTAGCAATAATTTCATGAGCTTTGACGTATTTTTGGTTTTTTAAACTTTGTTAATTAATTGCAATATATTGCTATTAGAGCATCCATATGATTACATAATATTATGTTTTGTTACACTAAAATTACTCTAATTCGGAATCAGACTGTACCTAATACATAATATACATAGTTTTTTGCTGTTGAATACGTGCGAAGCAGCGTCTATTCATACTTATTTTCTGTTGGATTTCACTAAACTCGTTTTCAAGCAAAAAGTAAGATCTATGAATGAACAGTAATTTTCTTACAATTTATTTTTCTTATTTCACAAAACATCTTCTTTCAATTTAAGCATTTATTTTTATTGTATGTATTAAAAACAAAAACTAATGCATTAAATGTAAAAATAAAAAGTTTGAGTTTTCAGGTTTTTTATGATGCTATTTCCGGTATAATAATCCTTTCTTAAAAAACCTTTAATATTTTAAAGGTCCCACCTGTATTTTATTATGATTTAGTATACAGATGAATGAGATTCAAGACCTTGGTAATATATTGCAGAATTCATCACAATTGAGAATTGATTGTCGCAAAATGATCTATTTCAATTACAATTAGGTGAAGCAATAGACTGCAATTACTATGCTAATACATTTATCATTATGTATCAATACAATAATTTGTATTGTCATATAAATTAGTTATATTATGTGAAAAAATTGTATTACGATTTACTTAATATTTTCATCAACTGAAAAACGAGTAAAAGCTAAGTTACTTCACTAGAAGACGATTTCGTCGTTTTATCAAAGAGAAAATAGAATGTATCTGATTGAAAAGAATGCGATATACTTTAGATAAATCAATAATCAAGATGTAGTGTAATAGATTAATTAAAACAATCACATTATATACAAAATCATAACTTTATTAATTTCAGTAAAAACATAACAAAACAAACAACAACTAAATTATCAGGCGGCACTAATAGCTTAGTGTCCAGATTTGTGACCCCAGTGCTTGTGGTCCTCGTGTCCTCCCTTCTTGTCGTGGTCGTGGTGATGATGCCAGTGGTCGTGGTGGCCATCTTCGCCATGGTGGCCCTTGTGGTGGTGGTGGTGTCCTCCCTTCTCATGGTGACCCTTCTTGCCGTGGTGGTGTTCATGGTGTCCGCCGTGTTTGTGTCCCTTGTGGAAGTGACCGCCCTTCTTGTAGCCGCCCTCGTCGTGGTGACCGCCGTAATGCTCATGGTGTCCCTTCTCCCCGTGGTGGTGATGGAAGTGCTTGTCCTTCTTGAACTCGTCGTGCTTCTCGACGCCGTGGTGTCCCTTCGTGTCGTGGCCCTTGTGCCAGTGGCCGTGCTCGTCGTGCCCGTGCCCGTGCTCGCCCTTCTCGCCATGTCCATGGTGATGATGGTAGCCCTCGTCGTGGTGATGGTGCTTCTTGTGGCCGCCGTGCTCGCCGTGGTGGCCTTTGTGGCCCTCATGGTGGTGATGGCCCTTCTTGCCGTGGTGGTCTTCGTGGTGGCCGTGATGACCTTTGTGTCCCTTCTCGCCATGGTCGTGATGATGATGTTCGTGGTGCTCGTGGCCGCCACCCTTGT
Organism: Colias eurytheme; assembly: GCF_061535395.1. Lineage (NCBI taxonomy): Eukaryota > Metazoa > Arthropoda > Insecta > Lepidoptera > Pieridae > Colias > Colias eurytheme. Next base: position 819,473 of record NC_142983.1, read on the forward strand.
CCCAACCGTGGCCGGACGCCGCAGCTTCCAAATCAGCAGATCTCTTCTGAATGTCCCTGGCTGACACTGCAGCTACCAGGGCTAGGAGCCCGACTACTACTAGGGTCCTCATTGTTGTTGTACCAAGCTGTTCGTACCGAATGTGCTTACCGTCAGCTCAGAAGATATTTTATACTGTTTACAATGCGTTGGGAAATTGGCCGGTGTCAAGGTCGGTTAACCGAACGGTAAAGATTTCAACTTCCGAGTTAAATGTTGCGTTAACTTGGTATTGAATAGTGTAGAATTTCTATGAGTGAATTAGAAAATTTTTGGTAAATTAATTTCGCTTATATGTAGGTCAAGTGGGGATTCAAATTATATGTTAACAAAGCGTTAATTTCTACTCTGTGTGCAAAAACATTCGTAATAGAAATTAGGGAGAAAAATGTAGAGTTTATTTTATTTATTTATTTATTTATTTATTTATTTCTGATTCCTTACAGCTATTCTTTCAATAATTACATAATAATTGAACAATACGCTATTAAAAAGGAATTCCATTAATAGAATTATTATAATAAACATGTGACAAAGAAAATTGAGTAAGGGCGGGGGCACACGATGCGTTGCGGCGGCGGTGCGGTGCCGGAGCGGTGTCGCTGCGTTGTCTTACATAGAAATATCTGTGGCATGTCACACGATGCGCTCCGGCGCCGCACCGGACTTGTAACCACCAAGACGAGGCGGGGAGGGGTGAATGCGGTGCGACGTCGGAGCGGCACCGCTCAGTTGTTTTGCATCACAAGGAAGGACACGCTGTGCAACCCTGCTACGACGCCGCTGCGACATAACAACGTTACGGCGCCGCACCGCTCGTGTGCCCACTGACACGGTGAAATCTTTGCGGTGCGGCGCCGCAACGCATCGTGTGCCCCCGCTCTAAGAAAGTAGGAGGAAAAGATATATACGTTAAAATAATAAACAAAATACTATTGTGATGAGTGTAGGTGTAGGTATGGTGTGTAGTCTGTTGTGAGTGTGTGTGTAAATGAGAGTATGTATGTATATACTTTAAGTAACTAAAAATTAAGTACTGAAACCTATATTATATATAATAGTTGTTATGAATTATTGGAAAAAGTGATTTCTTTTTTAAAATTTGAGCGAGATGTCTTAAATATGTCCACATTAGAAAATTTCTTATTATATATATCTGGCAAACGAAAAAGAGCTGAGTGTTGCAGATGCTTGGTTGATGCAAGCGGTACTCTGAATAAGTGTATGTGTCTAGTGCGGAGCGATGGCGCCTGAATAGATATATTGCTAAGAATATTCGGGCAGTCCAACTTATTGTTTACAATGTCATAAAAGAGCATCATATCAATAATATCCCTTCGCTGTTCTAAGGGTTAAATATATTTATAGGGGTTAATGATTTAAGAAATGGCATATTATGTATGATAAACAAAATTGATCATTCAATATAATATATATATCTACCTACATATTTTTTCTTTTTTATTACCTACTGCAACATAAGCTTAACATAAGTTGTAAACGATTCAGAAGAAGGCTCGAAATCATCACTTATGTGCCAAATCATCACTTATAGATCGAAGATATTTTATAGCCAAATTCATAATCACATTTACAACTAACGTATTAAAAGTGAATCTTAAAATCTTTATAGTTTTATAATTCCACGTGTTCTACAGTAGTTACTGCAGATATTTCGTTTTGCGTGACCTAGACCTCTACTTAAAATAGTACACAGGGGAAGTCAGGGTGAACAACTAGTAATGGAAACGTAGCGCGCGTTTCGCTAAAAGTACTTGTATTCCGAGCTTCTAATTGTGGGAAGTTATTATCTCCCCGTTCAGGTGATGTAACTTACATTAGTTGTATGTATATTATGTACTGGATATGTGATATTTATGCAGGTATCTTAGCAGTTAAGATATTATTATTTCAGTACTAGCTTTCCGCCCGCGGCTTTGCCGGCGTTTTTAAAGAAAAACCCGCATAGTTCCCGTTCCGTGGGATTTCCGGGATAAAACCTATCCTATGTTTTATTCCAAGTTACCCTCTATATGTGTGCTAAATATTGTAATCGGTTCAGTAGTATTTGCGTGAAAGAGTAACAAACATACATACACATACATCCATCCTCACAAACTTTCGCATTTATAATATTATTATAAGTAGGATAGGATTAGTAGATAGACCTAGTAGGATGATTTCTCAAAAATGTTCAGGAACGATTCCAATAATCTGAAAATACATTGTGACCTCAATTTAGTCATAATGTAGAACATATTAATCTACACTAATATTATAAAGAGGAAAACTTTGTTTTTTTGTTTGTTTGTTTGTTTGTTTGATTGTAATGAATAGGCTCATAAACTACTGGACCGATTTTAAAAATTCTTTCACCATTCTAAAGCTTAATTATCCACGAGTGACATAGGCTAGGTTTTATCCCGGAAATCCCACGGGAACGGGAACTATGCGGGTTTTTCTTTGAAAACGCGGGCGAAGCCGCAGGCGGAAAGCTAGTGTTTAATATAAGTAAGATAAATAACCTTCTTCAATAAAATTGTAGCAAGCCACGTCTGTACAAGGTGCATAATAGATTTTCAATAACTTAATAAGGATGTTCTTTATAAGCGCAGCAAAAGGCAATTAGCTTTTTTAAAATTAATATTTTTAAGCTATTGCATAGCTTCTATTGCGGGCCATGAGCGCGGGGACCGAATCCAGAAATTCCGTAACGAAAAAACCTCACGCTCCCCACTCTGACGGACACGGAGGTGTGTCTTGAAGGCATGCTATGCAATAGCTTTACCGCGGCAGTCCCCGAGTGCCACACGTCTTTTTTTTATAAAATTGTCCAGATATCATATTAAAACTACTGCTAGATTACAAAAATAAATAATTCAATCAGTTAGCTTCCTTAATGAAAAGCATTATTATTTTTACCTGAGTGAAAACGGGACGAACTAGTTACAAAAAAAGTCAAATTACTTATATTTAAAATCAAGACTGAAACTACAAAAGATTTACGAAATATCTCTTATATCCATTTTCCAATTTATAGCAAGAAAAGCAGCGCTCGATAGTTTCATATTTTAGCGATATGGCTATAATATGAGAGCAACAAGACATTATTTGTAAGATAAGCTCTTCGACACGCGGTGCAAGACCTTGAATGGATCTATTGATCACTAGCTTTTACACGCGGCTTAGTGTGCAAAGCTTCTATCTATACTAATATTATAAAGCTGAAGAGTTTATTTGTTTGTTTGAACGCACTAATCTCGGGAACTACTGGTCCGATTTGAAAAATTATTTCGGTGTTAGATAGCCCATTTATCGAGGAAGGCTATATTTCATCACGCTACGGGCAACAGGAGTGGAGCCACGGGGGTGAAACCGCGCGGAGCAGCTTGTTTATAATATTTATTAATTCAATACTTATTAGGTAGATCGAGTATGCTTATAGGAAATTGCCATCTGAATTAGATGTTTTTCCATGTTAAAATGTATGTTCATCTTTCACGCTATTATTTAGGTAATATTTTTTGGGAACTATATTTTCTATCACATCAAGTTGTATCACCTATAGTAGAGCCATTTTAATAGGCAACATTTGACAGTTCAACAAAATTCAACAACGTAACCTAGTAACGACGACATAGAATAACATGATATTTCGTTTTGTTAGAACTGCACATTTGCTTAACTTTTTTCAATTACGATAACATATTTATAATAATAATGACCGATACAAGTAATTCTAGGATTTGATTTTACTGATAAACCATTCTAAACATAATAAACAATTTCTGATTTAAAGAACTGACGTCGCTACAATTTTGTGTCAATAAACCTTTTTTCTTTTTAAATACCAGAGACGTTACTCTAAAAATCGAAATCTGACATCTAGAATCGAATGCATTGATTACTTGGGAATAAAAATCATCATAAATTATTGACATGACGTGTTTCAAGTTCGATTGACAAATGTTTCAAGTCCGTATCGATTAATTCACTTTAATCGATGTTTTTAAGCAGGTTACCACCCTATGAAGATAAAATTGATAGACGTCAAATGTTGCCTATTAAATTGGCTCAACTATAATAAATAGATCTATCACCACGAAATATTTTCGTTCTCAGATAAACAAAAATTGTTCCCAGGTATGAATTATCAAATTAATGTTAATATATGTGTAAAATAACTAATAAGAGATCGATATAACCAATAAAATTATATTGCATTACATGAATATAAACTTCGTTCTTATAATAACAGTTTTGTTACTTAAATAATAGCTCTGTGCTCAGAATGGTAGATCTGTCACCAAATAAATCGATTATCGATCCCTGACTGCGACTCCTTTTTATTTGATATTTTGTCACCAATACAGTAGTAACATTTTATTTCGTTCAGATATTAAATTAATAGTATTCGTTACCAATTTAATACATCAATTTATAATTTTAATGAAAAAATGATCAAAGGGGCGGAGACAAATTGGCGCGCTTTAAAAATTGACCAATGATGACCAAATGATTATTCAGTGGTTATTATTTTTAAGAATAAATATTGATTATTTTAACTTTAATTAAGTGTTTTATCTACTATTCTGCTAGCCATAAGCCAGCTATTTTAAACCAGCGCTGATTGTTCAGTGGTAATTATTTTAAACAATAAATATTGATTATTTTGACTTTAATTGTTTTATTTACTACTCTGCTAAAAATTTTATTTATATATAATTTATACTACCAGTGGAAATTTAGAACCTTGGGAGTCTAGTTAAGTAGCAGAATCTTTTGGTTGAAACGATGATGACAACCCTAATTTTTTATTTGAACTTAATGCAATTTTCTAGTAACATAATATATTATTAGGACACACCTATTATAAAACATACAAAAACATTTATTTGGTACTAGACCTTATATCTCAGGATTTTAGGTGATTTATTGTGGAACTGATTTTGCATTGTTTGGTGACTACATTTTGGTGACAGATCTACTATTTTGAGGACAAACCCTATCTATTATTTAAGAAACACAAAACTAATTAAATTGGTGATAGCTTAAATGATACCCATATTTTTTTAAAGCTTTTGAATTGTATAACACTAAAATATCAAACTTAACTCTCACTGCTCACACTTTCACAAAATATCGATTAATATTATGTGTAAGAAGTCACAAAACACAATAAAATACTAAAATATCACTGTTTATTTCACTCCTACGCTACAAATTGAGCTAACAACATTAATAATTCTGTGGTATTTGGTACGTACCACTTAAGTGCAAAATGGTGATTTTTGAGTATGAGCGTTTGAAAGTTTTCACGGTTGCTACCCTATTGCTACAGATCGGAATAAACTCTTGAGTAAAACAAATTTATGATATTTAAATGTCTATTATGTTCAAGTTTTGAACACTTACAAAAAAAATAAAAAAAATGTTCTAGTTCAAGAGTAATTGTTACTTAACATGTTTGTACCAAAAGAAAAAAATGTGAAAATGATGTTAAAATGTCTAAAACGTGTGTACTTAAGTGGATTAGAGCATATTTTATTTGTTCTCTTAATTAGTATTTATTCCTATTTTTACCTTAATGGAAAGGAATTTTCATTTTTTTTATCGACGGAGACATAAACAGACATTAAAAAACAAATATTATGGGGAAACGTCTTCCATACAAATAGATTTAACCATATATAAAAACAAAAACGAATAGGAGTGTGATTTGCCACAAATAAGTACTTATAAAAAAGCCAGGAAATATTGTGATTTTCGTGCAATATGCAATTCTCTGATACTCTCTCTACAAAGTAAAATCCTAAAAGTAGTGTGTGTGTGTGTGTTTCTGTGTGTGTGGTTCAGAAGTCACGGTAGTTCGCTTGCCTGCCGTGCTAGATGCTGCGGGATCGATCCCATCAACCGACATGTACCAATGTGTCTTTTTCGGATGCATAAGAAGATTCTCTAATAACCAGAGATACATCTTCTATAACAAGAAAACATCATCATTTCTAATAACAGATAAACATCGTGATGGCAACCGGGATTTTGGTCTGAAATCACCAACCAACAGTGAGCAAGCGTGGTGATTACTGCTCATGCCTTCTCCTTGTGAGAAGATGCCCTGCAAATAGTTACGAGCTGGATCAAGTCAAATAAAATTTGTTTGTAAAACGTACCACTACAACATTCATTCATAGTCGTTATCACTGTCACTGAAAATTATAAGATTGTTTCTAGTCGGACCATGAGACAATGATTTGAAATAATCATCATAAATTGGATCACTTATTGGCAGGAGATCTAAGAGATCTTTGAATTTCAGAGCATCGATATTGATAGGCTCATTACTTCATTAGAGGCCAATGGCAAAGCCACTTCGGAGACTTCTCTCTTTTCTCAGTTCTCTTAAACCAGAAATACAGAAACTCTTCATTTTCACTCAGAGTATTTAAAATCTACGTCATTAGACTTTTCCATACATCAACCAAAAAATACAGTTCTAACCAAATGTAGTTTTGTCTGTTGCAGTATTTCTTTTGATAAAATGAGTAGGCAGTCAATAGTTTCGAAAATGGAAATAAGTCAGATTCATTCATTAATTTTACATCATGGCGATTGCTGGTCATTTTCATTTATCTCGGGGAACGGAGATGGCGCTGTTTCTTTTTTGAATGAATCTTTCAATATCTGCTTAACAGGCAAGATATTATACCGTTTTTGACCTGGACTACACTGAATATAAAATAAGCTACTCTACTACTTCTGCCAAACCGTTAATAAAATGCCATAAGCATGATGCGATTTCATCCGCACCAAACTTTGTGCATGTAGGTATCGTTACTTGGCTTTTTAAACGTTTACCAATCTTTAAATCGATTTAAAGATTGGAAAACGTTTCTGAGCACACTAAGTCTAAGAGATCTTGCATCACATGCATGTTTCTTTATAGGTAATAGGCTTCAGACCTAATATGTCTGGAGATTTAAATTATGTGCCAAATAAAGAGATAATATTTAAGTAAGGGAGAAGACCTGTTAAGTTCACAAATAATTTTATTTGATTTGGTACAAATAAGTTAAGTGATGATAATAATTATTCAAGTTTGGTCTAATTATGTTAAGTGCTCTTACGTTGTAAATGGCCGTTCGTTGATTGAGTATTCGTTTTACAAGTCTATGTTAAGTTATATTAACCCATTGACCACCGTAAGGCCCGATCGGGGCGCGACACAATAGATTTTCTATTGTGTCTGTGATTCCGAGGACTGATGGATTAATATATTTGTATCAAATAAAAATATTTTTTTTTGTACTTAAGGGGTTTTGATACAATCTATTTAAGGCATTTCTACTATCAGTAGGCTTATGGGACATAGACCAAACGAAAGAGGACGTTTTTATCAGTATAGATGGCCAGAAAACAAAAAATGGCCATTTTTGCACTTACGAGGTATATACCAAACACCACAGAATTACAGGTGGCCAATTATACCCTGGATATTTCGGTTTGTGGTTATGGTATAATAAGAAAATTCAATAATTTATATTCTCGTTACAATACAAGGGTCGTGGTTGGTCCGACTTCATACACCAATTAACTTGAGTGTTTGCGGAACAAATAGGTAGTAATGGAGGCAAGTGATATGTGCGCATTGTTATAATGAAGATACAATATTATCGTTGTTACTATTGGATGCTGTATAGTTTATGAGTATGGAATATTAAGGGTTATTTTGTTTACTTATTGTGATTCGGAGACAAATAAATATTATACGAATAAACATTCAGCGTTTTATTTTTTCATTACAAATGTGATATAAAACGAAATATTAGTGTGTCTAATGTTTAAATTCAATAATATTAAGGAGATAATATAAAATAATAACACTGAAAATGTCCTGAAAAAAATCAATGAAAAAAATAAAGGAAAATTACTTATTTTTATTAGCGCCATCTATCGATAAAGTTAAATAACAACATATTGAGAAGAATTTAAGGACCGTTATGATTTCGCCTTGTAACACGAGATGGCGCTGTACACAATAAACGATATGATTATTTTTATTTTCTCAAAAATTCAATCGTATGTTATATTTGAAATAGTTACCTTAATTTAAAATTTTCAAATTGTTTTGAATATAAATTGTAAAATAAAAAATATAATATGTATTATCACAATATTATAATATATAATTAATTAGATATTATTAGCCTACACTTTATTTATATCAGCGTCATCTGTTAACGAAGTTCTACACCAACATCAGTCCTATAATATTGATCTGATTTGTTATTAAAACACAAGATGGCGCTGTCCATGATAAAAATTATACTTAAGCAATTATTATCATTAATTTAATTATTGTCCAACTTATTAATAACTGTCAAATTAAATCGTGTGTGCACATTATCAGAAAATTATTTGTTTCGGTAATAAATTTGTAAAATTAGGATGTCAGGAATATATATTTTTTTTATAAGAGCGTAACTACAGTCTTTGATAAAATGTTTGGTGTTTGCGCGTCACACACGGTGAAGATACTATAATATTTTATGTTAAGATTCTCTAATATAAAACGTAGTATCATAAGGTATCCGGTATCAGCGCGGCGTTCTGACCATCATTTTTCTTTTTGTCATTGCGTACCTGTAACCCGAAATTTTGTGGGTCATTTGTAACAGGATGGCGGTTCTACAGGGGTCTTAGACCTTAGTACGCAATTAAAATATGTATTATAGTATCTTCACCGTGTGTGACGCGCTTTATACAAGGTTCATAGAATGTGAACATTTAATAAAATTTCAAAACAGCGTTTTTATAGCGTCTGTTTTAAAATAATATATCCCTTTAAAAAGTTCGAAATAGTTATTACTTAATAAGAAACATCCTATCCCATTTGTAATATCCTATCCCATTTGTTAAATTTTTGAACAAATACATCATACATAAATTCTTTTCATAGAGTGGAAGAGTTCAGGCATACTTTTTACCCGGATATCACGCGAGTAGTTACTTTCTCTAAGTTCAAGTAGTTTTAGACAGTGGTTTTAGATGACTTTGGTAATATTTCCTTGTCTTTGATTTACGCGAATTTTACATTTTTGTTTTGTCTGTTAATTATTTCTATACTTAAATTAGTTATTATTTTTAGTATTCTCGTAGATGTATGAACTAGCTTTCACCCGAGGCTTCAGTCATTTTATCATAATATTATTGAATTATTATTTATTTTCTCATCACAAATTTACAATCAGCACATACATTTTTAATCTATGGAAATAGAATGGAAACAATCAATGGGTTCTCCTATGATTCCAATAAGCAGACCAGCATAATATGTTCCACTTCTCAGGTAGTTTAGTAAATAAGGGTGTTAATTAAAACAAACAATTGTCTATAAAAATCACAGTCGTTTATTATTAATTCATAAATACTGGTAATGAAGACCGTTCAAGAGAATTACAGCGCAATGAATTTACCTATTACAACTAGAATGAAGTGAATAAGATATGTACGCCCAGCTTTGCGTGCCCTCGTCTGTCAAAATTACGTTTTTTAAATATATAAAATAGATTTAAAATGAAAATAAGACACCCAAAGCTAGTTTTTCGAAAAGTCAGTAGTAAACGGGTGTAATAAAATCATTTTAAATGTATGTTAAAGTTATAAAATTAAAATAAATTCAATTTAATACATACTTGCTTAAAAATAATATATAATGGAAACGCTCATAGCGGGTTAAATCATTATGTAGTTCTCAATTGATCCGCTAGGAGCGCTTATACAAAATAAATACAATTTTTAAAACACAGTCATGATTATCACACGTAAAATAATATATTTTGGATAAAATAATTGACTAATATAAAGTAATAAAAATACAAAATTCAACACTAAAGTAGAATGTATTGATTGTACAATCTTTATAAATATGTATTCGTTTAGAAGTTGGTTTATGTTTTTTGATAAAACAAAAATATAATAAATAATAGTAAAACTTGTAATATATTATATTGTATTAATATGTAATAACAGTTCAATTATTGTTATAATTTATAACATGTTTTATGAAACTAAGCTGCCAGATTAAAACGAAGGAAAAAAATGTGTTTCTTGTTTTTTCTACATTTGTTTGTTTTTAGTTTTAGCATAAATAAGGTACTGAGTTAGTTTATTTTTCATAAAATACACTGGTATTTGTACTGAAATAATAAAGTCAACATTAAAATAATACTGTTTCATAAAAGATTAAAAATATATAAAATCGCATCTTTACATGCTTTTTTGTTTGATATACATTACAACATTAAAAGACATCAATACAATTCAAACATAACCATCTTCAAGTTTTTCATAGGAATAGATACGAACTATAATATTTTTAAGTCTATACCTAGGTATTTAAATTGTGTTGCTTAGGCCAATCAGGCTGATAAAATTAAACTAAATAAATGTTAATTATATTGATCACTGCACATTGTATATTGTTCTTAATTAATACTCTTATATATTAGAAAATCTTATACATTACGAATTGCAATTTTCGATCCGCATTTTAATTATAATGCTAATCATAATGTGCTTGGAATTATTATATAAAAAACACTGGAACGATTACTTTTAATTATAACATAATATTGTGATAAGTGATAACCAATTTCTTAAAAAAAATCATAATATTCAACTTTTTGATGAATCACAGCACAAATAATAATAATGGTAAAAATTATCAAAAAGTTGAAAATCACAATCACAGTTTTTAAAAGTACCAAATTATAAATGTGATGTAAAAATTAAAGTTTTAACGTATTAAAACGCAAATGTAGCTAAAGCTGAACATTTGAGATCATCGTATAGGATATCATAACATGACCGGGGCACCAAAGAATTTAAAAATATATAATTAATTAATATAAGTTAGTTACTTCAGTTAAAATATCATAATTTTGACAGACCCCAAACAATGACAGACATCATAATATAGAACATACAAGCGTACGTGTCGCTACAGATTTAATGATTACATGAAAAATAATATCAATAAGTAACTTAAAATTAAGTCATGGGCCCGATCAACTATAAAACCTTAACCTAATCATACGTATAAACAATTATCGACTAAGTCGAACTGCATACTATAAAGCTAATTATTTCGAAAACTATATAACCTACGTTGACCACTATTTGCGCCGGCGCGTTTAGATAAGCAAAACTGACAGCTGTCAAAACGTCACGTCATTACACGTCACGATACGACACGACACGACACGGCGCGGCCAAACGTCAGCTGTCACTTTTACGCGGCAACTGACACGGCAGTGTTGCTAGAACTCGAACTTCGAAATGGAAATAATTACATAGAATCATCGTCATTGTCACTTTAATCAGTGAAATTACGAAGCGATTTGTGCTCTACTGCATCATTTTCAACTTGAACCTTAGGACTAAATAGGAGATTACTCTAATAAATACAAAGAATGCGCTTAACGCGCCGACGTCTATCCAGAAATTCGCGTGGTCCATACTCATTTCCTTGAGAAAGAGGCTGGGCGTTCTAAAGTGGCAATATGCGACTGAACAATTCAGTTTTTCCCTCCCATACCCATATACCGACAACATGGCCCCTTCGAATCCATACCTAATATAACTAATATAGGTCAGCCAATGCAAATACTCGGGGATAGCGTTGAAATTGACGAAAAATCCGGAGAAAAGAACCACTGGGATGGTAGTAACTGGTCCCAAATATACTCCAGTTTCTATTTTCATGGCGGCTCCGATTAACAAGCCAAGGGATTGGGCGACAAGTGCTGTGAGGATGTTGACAGTTGTGAACATTAGAACTCGGTCGACTTGCATCGGCTGGCTTGTCATGAAGTACACTATGATCACGTATACACCGCTGAATACGATCTGGAATTATAAAAAAGTTATTTTATTTCATACACAATTTTTAAGTTTTATCATTCACAACTTTATTTAAGACTAGCTGCTCCACGCGGTTTCACCCCCGTTGCTCTACTCCTGTTGGTCGTAGCGTGATGATATTATAGCCTTCCTCGATAAATGGGCTATCTAACACCGAAAGAATTTTTCAAATCGGACCAGTAGTTCCCGAGATTAGCGCGTTCAAACAAACAAACATACACTTCAGCTTTATAATATTAGTATAGATTTAAGACAACAAAGCTATTACAAGTGGTTTGATTAGAATATCTATAGGTTTGTAAATTGGTGATGGCATACATTTATTTTTATAATATTAGTAAGTAATAGTATTTAGTACTAGCGGTCCGCCCCGGCTTCGCCCGTGGTACATGTTTACGTTTTCTCTACATAAGAACCATCCTCGTACTTCAAGGAATATAATAAAAAAAGAATTATCGAAATCGGTTCAGCCGTTCTCGAGTTATGCGCTTACCAACACATTTTGCGATTCATTTTTATATATAAGATTAAGACCAAATTTTCAGATAAAGTCCCGTATAAAAAGATGTTAATTTTAAACTAGAATCTGTTTAATTTTGCTGCTACTTATTCATTTATTTTTAATTACACGGCAACACATAACTTTATGTGAAGTATCGTTTATATATGAAATCCCCACTGATATTATAAATGCGAAAGTAACTCTGTCTGTCTGTTACGCTTTCCCGCTTAAACCTCTCAACCGATTTTGATGATATTTGGCACAGACAATCTTTAGACCCTGAGAAAGAACATAGGCTACCTTTTATAAAAACACCACGTGGGCGAAGCCGCGGGCGGAAGCTAGTTGTTGTCGTAAATGGTAGATTCCACTTATATCCTTTTCTTTACACATTTTTGGTAATACCATAATATAAATTTGTAATTGTAATAACATAATATATAGTCTGTCCACTATAAGAATTGCTTTTTGACAGCTCGACGGGTGATACCAGAAGTGATGTTCAAAAGATTATCGATTGTGATACCATTTCAATTATAAATTCAAAATATTATCATAAATCGAATCAGGTACGTAAATAATAATTACAACGTAAACGTACTAATAAGATATGTAATAATAAGACCACATATCTATGCATTGTATGTTAAAACTAAACTAAACTAACTAATATTTTATTATTTATTGGTTTCTATCTAACAATTTGGTTGTCTTTACGTTTAAATTATATAACTTCATAGAAGAGTTTTTCTGTATCGAATATATTTTACAGAGTATTTCTATCGATTATTATAATCTATCGACCCATCATTGAATAATTCCGTGTAGACATCACTAAGTGGGCGGGACCTGTCCATGAAGTACGATAATTATTTGTATGACACTTTAACATAGACAATACAATCCTACATAGGCGTGAAGCTGTCAAAAAGCAAATAATATAATGGACAGAGTATAAGTAATTCTTACCTGAAAAGGCAAGTCCGCTATAGTCTTAGCAAAGTAGAAGGCTTTCAGCGAATACCAGTAGTTCAAGTGCTCTCTCACAAACACGCTCATCTCCGTTGGGACTGGAATAAAAACAAAATAAATTAAATAAATATTTTAAATATTTCAGGACAATTTTCACACACGGCACGATCTGATCCCATACTAAGCTTTCGCTTGTGTTATGGAAACCAGATGGCTGATAAACATACATATCTTATACATGTATATAAAAATGAATCGCAAAATGTGTTGGTAAGCGCATAACTCGAGAACGGCTGAACCGATTTCGATAATTATTTTTTTATTATATTCCTTGAAGTACGAGGATGGTTCTTATGTAGAGAAAACGTAAACATGTACCACGGGCGAAGCCGGGGCGGACCGCTAGTTATATATAAATTTAAATAAATACTTATATAGATAATTAACACCCAGACACAGAGCAAACATCTATATTCATCACACAAATATTTGCCCCGGGTGGGAATCGAACCCACGGCCTAGGGCTTGGAAGGCAGGGCCACTACCAACCAAGCCAACCGGTCAGTCATAAATAAATTAATATTTAAATCGTCCATAATACCTAATTTAAGTCTTGTTTTATACAAATTATACAACATGATGTATCGTAATATTATATGAATTCTTATAATAGAAGCAATTTGCATTGTGCAATCAGTTATCATTTCTAAAATCAAACTTAAATCTAGAAATTTTTATCGCTTAATTAATATTATAAATAGGTTGATTACTATCTGATTGATCAATTAACCAAGTATATTTGTTTGGTTTACTTTTTCTTTAACAATTTGGAAACTACGAAAAATCCCTTATAATTTAATCACAATTCACATCACAATACAAAATAATATAAAACCAGACATACTTTCATATGACTAAACTATTAACTCGAAAATAATGATATTCAAACACTTATTATGCAGATTTACAATAAATAAATATTTCAGGACAATTTTCACACACGGCACGATCTGATCCCATACTAAGCTTTCGCTTGTGTTATGGAAACCAGATGGCTGATAAACATACATATTATATGTATATAAATTTAAATAAATACTTATATAGATAATTAACACCCAGACACAGAGCAAACATCCACATTCATCACACAAATATTTGCCCCGGGTGGGAATCGAACCCACGATCTCTGGATTGGAAGACATGGCCACTACCAACCAAGCCAACCGGTTAGTTAGATTAAAACTAAAATAATAAAAATACTCACATGTAAGAATAGTAGGCATCATAGCTGTAAACATAGTGAACATAACAGTGAAGAAAATGCACCCGGCGTTACTCATAACTTTAGCTGCGTCCGTGCCAATATCATAATACAATATTCCAATCAGCAATCCCACAACGGTATGCGAAACTAGCCTTAAGTGCGTCAACATTGGGTCTCGTAAAATGCTCTTGAACGTCCGTTTCAATAAGATCCAAAATTGCTTCCAGCCAGATGTGGGGAAACCGGTTTTTTGCGGTTTTTTGTTGAAACTTTCATTGGAGTCGAGAAGTGATGTGGTACAAGTTACGGGGGCGAGGTTGTTCGTGTTTGGGATTGGGGGTTTTTCTGTGGTTGTGGGTTCGGAGAGATCTATCACTGTGCAGGTTGGTTTGTCTGGAAATAAGATATTATTAATTAATAACCTAGTTGGGTAATGTATTTGCTGCAGGTCTTATAGATTTAAGTCCATTTACTTTATACCAAGAAAAGTTTGTAGTAGAATTGTTGTGTTGGTAGATAGCGCATATTACAATTATGCAAATGCAATAGACAATGTTTAAAGTTCGCCTTTCTTTTGCAGACAATTTAAAAAGTTCTAAAAATCGGTTTTAACATTCTTGATATAGTAAAAAAAAAAGACGTGTGGCACTCGGGGACTGCCGCGGTAAAGCTATTGCATGCTATGCCTTCAAGCCACACCTCCGCGCCCGTCGGAGTGGGGAGCGTGAGGTTTTTTCGTTACGGTATTTCTCGATTCGGTCCCCGCGCTCAAGGTCCGCGATAGAAGCTATGCAATAGCTTAAAAACAAAGTTCTTTTAAAGAGAACACAATGTCTTGTAAGAAGTAATAAAGTTCATAGTTCATTCACATCAGGATATCAATACATTATAGTTCATAATACATACACTTCTACCTAACCGCAATAATTTGTGGTCAAACAGTATTACTGCAATATTGTTTTGAATTACGTTGTGGTTTACTACATAGTTGCTAAGAGTACTATATGGAATTTAATTAATTATCATTGATTACAAAATTCTTCCCTCAATTATTACTTAAATTACTAAAAATACGAAGATGGAGCCCGTTCTATGTATACCCATATATCTGGCCACTCCTAAGACTTCTTTATCACTACATAGTATAATAGACTACAAGCCCGCATAGGACAAAAATATGGGTCAAATGAACCACCAGGGGACATATCTAGAACGATAGCAGAGCAAAAAATAATAAGATTCATCACTATGCCGTCACTTGTAAGCTGTCCAACTGAGTGCAGATGAGAATTTAAAAGTACAGGTAGACTCGGTAAATTTTGGTCATATATTTTTGTACGGCATTCTTAACCATCGATAGATCCATTAAAAATAATAAGAAACCGCTCAGTGCCGTACAAAAATGTTGGTCCACCAAGTCGGAATTTTAATTTAATTTCCGAGAGTTACCGGGGGTAAATTTGGTCATTTGACCATGTACGGCATCTGTGTCATACTATTGCTATACTGCTTTTAATCCATTATTCCGCAACGCCGTACAAAAATCACGGGGACAAGGGGAAAAAATCGAGAGTTGCAATCCTCTCTCTTTCCCCACTCCAGGGGGTCATTTGACTAAGTACGGCTTCGGTTCCAAAACATTATCTAGCACTCAAAAGTACTATTAAAAGCAATGCCGTCAAAAAATAATTGTTCTTTTAAATGTATACCAATAATCATCTTAATTTCATCGAATTCTTGATATAAAGAGCTGTAAGGTCATTTGACCCTGTACGGGAACTTTTTTTTTAACATGATATTGTAAAATTCAATTGTTGTATAGTATTGCCGTTCAAAAGAAACCGTTCTAAAAAAAGTTATAGAGAAATGCAAAACCAGAAATTTTGTTAAAGTTTAAACATCGTAGATTAATGAAATATAATAGTTTTCTACACTTTATCCGTTGTTTTAAATAGTATTAACATAGATAAATTAGGAAAAAACGATGCCGTACATTTTTGTGCAGACCACATCTTTTAGGCTGATGAAAGCGACGAAAGCTACAATTTTAAGAGTGCTTTATGGCCATTTGATACAGTACGGCATTAACATATTTTTACCCAACTACGGCAAAGCAAAAGGAGGGTTATGGTTGTTTACAGGTCATGTATGAATGTTCATCTATTCCCTCGTAACTTCTAAACTACTTATCAGAATTCGACAAATGACATATCATTAGAGGCGTCTGAATTGTTCACTGGATAACCAACGACCAGCTAGCTAAAGGCTATATGGGGTTTCACAAAATCTAATGTGGCGCCCTCTAGCGGACAAAACATACAAAGTAAAAAAATAAAGTTAAGATAAATATGCAGTGTTTGGTATCATTTGAAAGCGCTTTACTTGTACATTTTGAATATGTATATATTACTAGCATTTGCTTGTGACTTTACCTGTATTCATGGACTGATTGCATATAATTCACATCTTTTCGTTCATAGCTTTTTTATTAGTTCATCAATTTAACGGAGTCCATTCCACCTGACTCCGACTTTCCAAGGTGATAATTAACCACCTCGAGCTTCTTAATATTAATGTATATTTATATTTTATTATAAAAATATAAAGCAAACATTTCGTTATATGGATTTTTTTCTTTTTCAGATTTTTCCCCTTTGAACCAACGAAAATGTACGGCACATGAAAAAATATTATCTATGCATAAAATACTTAAAAAATAAATTTATTTCGTGTTGTGTCAAATGACCCCCTGGAGTGGGGAAAGAGAGGGGATTACAACTCTCGATTTTTTCCCCTTGTCCCCATGATTTTTGTACGGCGTTGCGGAATAATGGATTAAAAGCAGTATAGCAATAGTATGACACAGATGCCGTACATGGTCAAATGACCAAATTTACCCCCGGTAACTCTCGGAAATTAAATAAAAATTCCGACTTGGTGGACCCACATTTTTGTACGGCACTGAGCGGTTTCTTATTATTTTTAATGGATCTATCGATGGTTAAGAATGCCGTACAAAAATATATGACCAAAATTTACCGAGTCTACCTGTACTTTTGAATTCTCATCTGCACTCAGTTGGACAGCTTACAAGTGACGGCATAGTGATGAATCTTATTATTTTTTGCTCTTCTTTCGTACTAGATATGTCCCGTGGTGGTTCATTTGACCCATATTTTTTTCATATGCGGGCTTGTAGTCTATAAAACAAAGTCGCTTTCTCTGTCCCTATGTCCATATGTCCCTTTGTATGCTTAAATCTTTAAAACTACGCAACGGATTTTGATGCGGTTTTTTTAAATAGATAGAGTGATTCAAGAGGAAGGTTTTAGTATATAATTTATTAGGTTTTAGACAAAGCGGGCGAAGCCGCGGGCGGTAAGCTAGTTCTTTAATATAACTTTGAAATAACTTATACACCCAAATTGATGGATAATGCGCCCAAAATAAAGAAAACCTATCCATAGCAATATCTAAAGCTTCCTTTTGTAAATAATTCTTTGAAAAGTTTATCTATAAGCAGTTAAAATTCCTTAGACAGAAACCGTCCTATCCAACCAAATTAAAAAGACTCACCAATAACAATCTCCAAAGCCTCCTTCTGTATATTATTCTTGGCCAGGTTATTATACAAGCAGTTCGGAGCAGATGAAGATGCAGTAGTTTGTCCTCTTTCTGCGTGACCTTTGTTCACAGCTACTACAAGCTTGTGGACCCACTCACCGTGCTCGCCTGTGGCTACTTCCATTACTGAAAATAATATAATAAATAAGTGTTTATTTCACATAAAAATAATGCATAATAAAAATAAGGGAGGTATATTTTTCTGGAGTGTTGGTAGTTGGTAACAGGTATTGTTTCAAATCTGGATAAGTTTGAAGTGTGTAATAAGATTAAGCTTCATTTTTTTATCTGTAGGACATAAATAAAACTACTTTCGTATAAAATGTGTACAATATGAATTGTCAAAATACAAATAAGAAGAGTTTTTAACCAGGTAGAAAGGCACACCTCTTACTTTCTGACACTATAGTCTAATAGTGTAAATTACTTTACCAAAATGTAAAGAAAATACGTTAAAACGAATTATGTATTATATAACAAACGAACAACTCTTACCGTAATCAGCAGGATTGTGGTAACTAGGACAATGCAGGCCCATAGTCGACAAAAAGGGAACCAACTCCCTCACAGGCCCTTGGTATATACACTGTCCCTCTGCCAAAGTATACAGGAAGTCGAACGTTTCAAACAGTCTGGCAGACGGCTGGTGAATCGTGCAAATAATCGTCCTACCACCCCTAGCCAGAGATTTCAGCAAGGAAATACATTGGAAACAAGCAGAACTATCCAACCCAGACGTAGGCTCGTCAAAGAACATCACTGGCGGGTTATTCACTAGCTCCAAAGCTATAGACAGCCGTTTCTTCTGACCACCAGACAGATTGATCGTTCTGGTATCGCTAGCGTCTCCCAAGCTAAGCATTTCTAATATTTCGTCAATGACAATCTTCTTTGCGGTTACGGTCATGTCTTTGCCGAGTTTTAGGTTCGCGGATACGGTCATGGCTTCTCGAACGGTTAGGTGCGGGAGTAGGCAGTCGTCTTGCATGATGTAGCAGGATAGCTTTCTAAAGCGACGTAAGTTTCTCTCTTTGCCGTTGATTAGGATTGAACCGCTTACGTTTGATGTTCTGTGGATATAGATTGAATGTTGAATGAATGGATTTGAAGATTTATTAACAAAAATTAAGTGTGGTAAATGTGTTTGTAAACAATATGATACTTATAATTATCTTTTCTCTTTGAAATATGATTATAAAATAAAAATCATTTCATTTCATTATTTCATTCTTCCATTAGTAGATGAAGAGTTAAAATTTTAAAAAGAAAAGGCTATTCATGTTGCAAAAATAGAAACATAATAAGACTAGAAGGAAGTAGTTACTGTATAATTTAAAACTATGAAATCAAAATATGAAAGGGAAGTCTTTTTAAAATACTCAATTATGCTATCATGAAAATTGTGATTGTATCAAGCATACAATGATAATTTAAAAGTAATTATTATAAAAACGCATTTAAATTTTAAAATTACCGATTATCTTCATTGTTTGACGTAGCTGATGACATTATAATCATAATTCACTGTGTCCATGAATAAAAGGAACGAAATATAAAAGGGCTTGATGTTTTACGAATACATCTATGAAATTATTTACTAAATCGTGTGTATGCTTTTTTTCAGGCCCATAAAAGGAAGCAGAAAATAATTATGCATCTATCCTTATCTATTCAATAAGAGGGAATGGAAACAAGCAGAACTTTGGAATGGAAGACCTTCAAGCTAAATCGAATTGAATGCAAAATATACTTCTTCTTCTTCTTTTTAGCAAATGGCAACTCCCGATGAATGCAAAATATAAATATTAGTTTCGTTTTAGTAGTAAATTTAAACGTGCACATCAAATAAATACTTAACGTCTCTTGGCCTTTTATTTCACTAACAATCACGTCCAAATCGCCCATTTCCTATATCTCATATTGTATTCTACAGAAAATAATCAACTTACTTATATCCCGCCAAGATATTCATCAGGGTACTTTTCCCAGCGCCAGACGGTCCCATGATCGCCGTCAGCTCACTGGACCTAAAGGTTCCATTGATGCACTTCAAAAGGGTCTTGTACCCTCTCTTCCTGCCTTCGCTGACAGAGTAGGATAGTTCAGAGAACTCTATGTCAACTGGAGGCCTTTTGGGTAAGTGTGTGAGGGTGGCCATGGGTTTCTTCTGGCATGCTGACCCGTTGGGGATTTTGGGGACAAGCGCCATGGGACCAGCCCCGCCGTTGCATAGATTCACTTGGGAGCCTCTGGAAGGAAATGTTTTTATTATTATAGTGGTAAAGTTAATGAAGAAATCGTAAAGTAGTTTCTTAAATCGAAAATATGAGATAAAATATTTTTTTCTGTAATCTGTTTAATTCTACCAGTTTTTTGGGCACGTCGAAGTTAAAAATCTTTCGAAGGTTATTTGCTCTTAAAAATAGAATATAATATGAATAAGAAATTCACGCGTTATTTTTTACTACAGCATAATATTATATTGGAGAATCGATAGCATTTCGAGTTGAAACCAATGAGTATATAAAAATTAAAAACCTTTAAAACCCGAGGTAGGTATATAATTACCTATAGAGAGACGACGCTGAATATAATGACTGACATGAAAATATTAAGTTATAATTTTAATATTCATTTTTTCGTAACACAATTTATTCATACACCCTACAAACAATTTCATCCACACCTAGATTAAAATACATCACGAAGACCCTTAGCGCACCGACCGAATAAAATATTTAGAAACAACCAATTAAAACTATACGCAGCCCATTATTTTTCCCACTTCGAAAAATTGCTTGTTACGTAAGCATTTCTTCAAGTTCAAGGTCAAGGGTTGGCACGTGCCGAGACATAGGTGATATACATATATTACATTACTTTTCAAAGACAAAACACGAATTCAAAACCAGTCTAGTGGTATGCAGTACAATGCTTTGCGTGTTAGATGTTCTGGAATCGCGTGCAGAAACTTCATACGTGGCCAGCAATGGATTGCTAACAGTGGAATGGTTCGAACCCAGTATTGCCAGTGTAATAGCTCTTGACTCCACATTGTCATGTCTTAGCTCTTGACTTGACAACCCTACTTATGTTTGATAGCATCTTTATTTTTATCTTATAAATAGGCCTATATTTTGTTATATGGGTCATTTTCAAAATATTTGTACGTCACGAAATTGTCAGTAAACTGTTTCGTTAGGAAATGTCAGGAAGTTGTAAAAGTAAGGCTGTATTCAGAATAAGGTAATATTACATATAAAAAAGTAAGAAGTCACTAGTTAAAAAAATATATATTTTTAGTTCCAAAATAATCAACAAACAATCAATTTTTATAATTCTCTGTTTGCTTTTCCTTTTCTTTTCTTCCATTTTTGTCTTCGAGCTTCTTTTTCACTGTCATTAAGATCTGATATTTTTCTTTGTCTTTGTTTCACTTTCTCGAGGTGTTTTTTCAGGGTTTTGCTTTTTTAGTTTTTCAATGTATTTTTTTGCCGTTCGGCACCGGTTAGCGGCATTCTGAAACTAAAAAAAGCTGTTGGATATATGTATTTTGAATAAAAATAAAAACAAAAGTAAGCATCACTCGTGTGGGTGGAAAAGCGGTCAACACTAAATGCAATAAGGCAAGCATTATCCCATCAGAAACCACTTGTAAAATTGGAGGCCAAGACTCACTGATCCGCTTTCACTATAAAAAAGTTATCAGATCCCAGGAAAAGTCAAGTCCCTAAGCCCGACTTTACTAACCCTACATCATGGTTTAAAAAAGTATGGCCTGTAGTTACAAAAAAATAATCTTGAGAGATTTATTGTTTTTCTCCTTTATTTTTATTCGTTACATTAATTTAACACACATTTTAATATCTTATTTTCATACTTTACACATGAGACCACAGCTTTACCGTCTACAATTTACTGACGTCAGTAAATGTCAAGAAATTGTTCGTCAGTAACATGTAAAAAATAACCTAAGAAATACTTTTACACAAAACATAATCACATTTACCATTAGATTGAAAGTGTAATCTATTACTCTAGTCATAATTTAAGTATATTACAATTGCGGTAGGTGAATTCTTCAAAATGTACTTACTTTTGTTGAGAATACGTCGTTAGGAAATTGTAACTAAATTTTTTGCACAGCACACTACTGGACTTCTTCCATGTCTGGACGACGAACAAAATGGCGGCGCGTTAATGTGACCTTACTTTTCGTGACATGACCAGTGTTGCCAATGATTAGAGTTAGATTCCTCTTCTTTGTGATACAAGAAGTTGGTTAATTATGTCAATAAATCAGTGTCACGAAATTGTAACGATTGATAGGGACATTTTTATAATATGTAATTCTTCGTTTATTTAAGGTAATTAAATAGTTTAATCTATCAGATATAACACTTCAAACATTGCTTTTTAATTATGATACAAAAAAATAGGAAGTTTCATACAAAAATTCTGATAAAATTATTGGTTTTCATTGTCGTCCACATAGGGGACAATAAAAAAATGTATGGAGCTTTTTTTGTTACTTTATTTTCACATTAAATTTATGTAAGAATTTGAATCGCAATTCATTGCTTTTTATCAGAAATGATATGCAGTATGCTTAAGTTTAGTCTGTAAAACGTTAACAATGATTTATTTCAGTCGTAACCATATTTTTTTCGAAGATTTTTTAGGGGGACAAACATTTTGTAGTAATGTACAATTATTTTGAAAATGACTCATATTTTGTGAGAGTCATAAATAGTTAAGAAGAGACAAGACATGGCAGTAAAATACTAATAAGATCTTTTTATTATGATTGAATGCTAACGCATTCCTAATTATGCCTTCTAATAGTACATGATGACTGCGAGTTTATGAGACGACTCATAAAAACTGATACATTAGGTCAAAAGTAATTATTATAAGCAAAAAAACACCATGCTATCATTAACCCTATTATTCCAAGCAAATTTATTGTAGAATACCTATAAAGACTTTTCCATTATTTATGTTGTAAGAAAAATCGATGTCTGTGTGTATGTTTGTTGCTCAAAACTACTTTCCGACTTAGTTAAAACTTGCTCATATTCAGGATCACAATGAAGTATTATATTATTATGAAAGCGAACGAAGCCGCATGAAAAATAATTACTCTATAATCAGATATCTTCGGAATTTTTCATTTCTAAGCAACAGCAACAAATAAACAGCAAATACAAGCTAAATTCGTTCAGAGGTATCACGCAATTTGTCGTTTATTCCCAAAGGTTCACCCCACATTATATAATCACCTCGCGATAGTATGTTAAGGTCAGCAAACGGTACACATCTATGTAATAAAAATAAAATGTATTATTTTAGCCTCACAAATGATCGCTTATGTATGCTAATGGTATGACAATGTAAACATTACGTCCGTGCTGAAATTTTGGGAAAACAAGACGCGGTTTCCATGTTTATATTTGGTTAGTTTAGAAAAATGAATTGTCATCTTCCCGAATATTTAGACTAGCGGTCCGCCCCGACTTTACCCGTATATTATAGCCTACAGATCTATACTTAGGGATCACTTATGTATCCAAAAGGAAATAGATGCCTGGGTTCGAATATTTAATTTCAAGTAAATTGTAATTTACTCTGTAAGCTGCCACTGAGATTTCTTTCACAGATACTGAAGTAATCAAATTTTGAAACTTTATAAGTAGCGCTCTTTGATATGATGAAAAGAAACTCAATTAATGTCAACTGAAATTATTCCTAAAAAGTTATATCGATTGGAAATTAAACGCAGTCTCAAAACTCTAAGCAAACGCAATTTTCTTTTGAAGTAAAGCCACAAAATTAATAATACTAGCTAAAAAGCTTCAGTATAATTTGGAATGATTCGTTTAATTTCACATACTAGAATAAAAAACGTAACAAGCTATTAAACAATACAACCGATTTTAATATCAATCTAATCAGAATCGTTTAGCCTAGATAAGATAGATACAATAACAAAACGAGACAATTTATATGAAGAAACTTCTGGCAATCTGCCAGCATCCCGCCTGCACTAAACGTACATACAAATAGACGGTATGCGCCGATATTTATGGAACTTACAAAATTACATATACGATTTGATGTAACACATGATCTTATAAGATAATATGATTAAATAACTCGTATACTGGAAACACAGAAAATAACTGATGATTCCGATCAGATTTCTGGTACAAAAGATACTTGGAACTTGAAAATTAATCAATATAGGTACATCAAAATTGTTCGAACGAAAACACCAGTGTTCATATGCACTAACCTATCACGATATTATGTATGTCGTTGTTTACGTACCTATTAAATTGATGGAATATTGATACGTATGAAAACATGGCGTATATAAAAGATGGGCGGAGAAGAATCTCCAATTTAAAAATGATAAACAAGCCTGTCATCTTAAAAGTGGGTCAAAATATTTTAATGTTATTACTGAAAATGCTGAAGAAACAGACCGATATCTTTTAATTAAATCTGCTATTGGGGTTTCAATATCAAAATTAGGAGATAAATGGCCATTCATTTCCTTATTATTCACTTCTGACATATTGAAGTATACATAAGATATGTTCAATATATTATCTGGATGTAGAACATTACCAATTTAACTTCAAAACCACAAGGTTCAAAACCACTTCAAAACCAAAGGACTATATTTTTTGGTGACAGAATACATGGTCTGCCGCTAAAGGATAAAGTTTCTTTAGCCGCTTTAAAACATAACCTCCCCTAATCACTCAGGTAGCTATTATAGTTATACAGTATGTCTGGCTTCAAGTCTACAAGTGTCGCATTGACGATGATGACGTAGGAATTCATTACACTGTGCCAAGGTACGTAGCGGATATTCCATTCTTAATGTGTGACGCATTTTCTTGAGGAATCGTTAAATAGTTTGATTCTGTCTGAATAAATTTGGACAGATTTATCTCTATTTTTAGAAGGAACCATAATAAATGTTCAGGTGAACGTTTTGTTAAGCTAATTGTGACGTAACAATATTTTTCCTTATGTTAAAAGGTCGTAAGATGACGTCGTTGGTCGTAAGTGAACATTTTAGGCACTAAAAATCACATTGGCATTTTATTGATAGATTTTTAGGAACGAATAAATTAATTTTTTCTTCTGCCTCCAAATTAATCTTATATTAACCAATAGTAGAAAACTGTATGAAATAATAAATTTCAATTATTGAACTGTACTTCAGAAGTTCTAAAAATATCCAACTACTCTCGTCTCTCATTCATAAATACTACTTAATAAAAATATATCGATTCTCCATACATAAGCTGTTCATAGTCAATGTCAGAGTACACAAATACGTAATCTTGTTCAGGCCGAATCCAATTAGTATAATGAAATCGTATTCCCAATAGCACTTCCGAGAGAATTGTGTTTTATTTAGTTTGGAAAATATATCGTACATTTGGGATAATCTATAGGTAAGATTATTCAGAACTATTGAGTGTGCGTTGTGGTTCGTATCGTTAAAATCACTGTTGGTAATGTAATTAGTGCACGAATTCATTTCGTAATTTATGATTGAAAGTCTTCATGCTCAATTTAAAGATCGTAAACATTTAATTTTATTGGGATAAAAAATGTTTGTCTGCTTGAGTCAGTCTGACAATAAAAGTGAAACCAAAACATTGGACGACTATTTGAAAACATATTCAATTTTCTTAGAAATGTATTAGTCAGAAATTGTCCACACCAAGTCACTTTAGAAAATTGGCGCCAACCCATAAGTTTTCTCAATGATCTCTGTACAAATCTGTTCCCTAAACATCACAGTTTTCATGCCAAATGAGAAATTAATGTTGTTTTTTGTCGAGTTTTGATTGGCTTGAATGGGAGTCGTGAACGAGAATTTATTTAACAATTTTTTCCTGGTTCCTTATTACTAGAAGTATAAGGTTCAGAATGTTTCTACCTAATTAAACATTGACCACTGTCCTCAATATGAACAGATGATCGTGTACTTCAGTTAACATTGTTTACAAAACAATTTCATTAAGAACTGTTTAATAATTAATATGGATCCAACTCAAACACGATTATAACAGAATCACCATTCGAATAAAAAAAGAGCGCGTGTGCCGAGCACACGTGTCAGAAGTAAAACTTCTTTGGCAAGATTCAAAGACACCAAAAACCTCGTCTTACTCCATGACGTGACTTTGAAATTTTACTCTCAACGCGCCTAAATTCACTTCAAAAATAAATAAAAAATCATCAACATGATCTTCCCATGAAAAAAGTGACACACATAGAAAATACGTTCTAACTGAGAACCTCTTTATTTGTTTCCAAAAATTAGCATATGGATGGTAATTTTAAGTACCAAATTGTCTGTGACGTAAATCCATAACACTCCGTTACTCGATTTGTTTTCCCACGTCACAGAAAGGTTAAAATCCCGAATGTATAATATCTGCTGGACGGAAAAATGCTAATGCCATTCGAATATCACGTTCCTTGTGATTGTTCTGAATTTATTGTCTTTCTGTGATTTTATGGCCATATTAGTATCGAAGTGTATCGAGATCGATTGCATCATGTGAAAATGTGGATACATTTGTTAATAGCCTATTCAGATTCTTCGTGTTTACTATTTTAAATGTCAACAAAGAAGAAACATTTGGTTGTTTGTTTATTTACATAGAGTAGGTTTCGGAACTACTGTATCATTTTGAAGAATTATTTCACCATTAGAAAGCTAAATCATCCCCGGTTAACATAATATACAATGTTTAAAAGAATATCTACCCGGACGGAACTGAGGCAAACAACTAGTAGGTACTCTAAACGTGGACTGTTTAGCGGTACATAAATTGATGTAATTTGATCAATGTAGAATTCAAAAATTAAGACGAATGACACGCTTGATTCACAACTAGTTAACATGATGAGCAAACCCTCTCATCAATAGATCATAATGCTATTTAAAACTATTACAAATACATCAGATAAGAACGACTAACGTAACATTGTCTTTGTAGTATTGAATATTAATGAACTAGCTGTAATTAATTCGGTGTTTCTGAGTGATAATGGAAACCAATAATTGAAATTGTTAAAGGGTATCGGTACATTTAGAATGCCAACGTTATACTTTTAGAATGAGATTTTGCGTGGGTTTCGACTGTATTATTTCTATTTTCGAATGGAACGGCCTCATTACATAACAGTTTTGTTACAATTGCTTCGTAAATATTCAGTTTACCTTTTAACCCTTTCTCAACTTGCTCGAAAGGTCGAGTATTGTTTTTGAAATTACTTTTAGTCTCGTATTTACTTTTCTTAATAACAAGTTAGACTGCTAAAGATTTACCCAGTTTTGAATCAAAAGCAATTGTTTGAGTTTTCAAAATAGTAGTACCCATAGTTTTTTTAATAAAATTAACGAAGTAAGAGTTTCAAAAACATACAATTGTTACATTATAACCACTCAGCAAGAAACTCCATCAAGCTTCTTCTATGTTTTCATTTCATTTCAATATCTGTTAATTCAGCCATTCAGTACATACCCCAAAACCTGACCATTGTTCAGTTGTTCCGGAGACTTGACTTGCGAGAAAGTGACCTTGTCGTTGATCTCGCCCCTGCTCCCTCGGCTGATCAGCGGCAGGTGGATCTGGGTGCCCTTCGACTCCATCTTCTTGCCTGACGTCATCGCTGCTGGACCATCCTGATGATATCTCTGGAAAAACAGAACGTATGGGTTAGGAAATAGGGATTATATTATCTTGAAATTGTGCATATACACTAAGTTATAAATAAAATAAAGAAAACTGAGCGTGAAAACTTGCGTCTATCTACTGTAGTTGTTAATTAAAAAAATTTCTCTTATTTTTGTAAGTCAATACCAAAAAGCTATTTATGCTTATTAAGTGTAATTTATTCATAAACACGTAAATTGACATTTAATTAAAAATAAGTCATTTCCGATGTCTAGTAAATTTTATAAATATTATGCAATATAGATTTCCAAAAATAGATTTATTTTGCATACCGGGACATTCTTAAAATAGCGTAATTTGCAATGATATAAAAAATACATAGAACGACAATCCCAGCTAAGTTTTAAATGACCCTCCATTAATGGGTTTACCAATGTCCTATAAAATAGCATTTACCCACCCAGGAATACATGCAGAATTATTCCATTTAGATCAAGCACTAATTAGATTTTTTCCAGCAACACGCATCATTAAGGTGCTATACATTCTAGTTCAAATAGTCAAAAGCCAATTAGTTTGACATAGTTGGAAGTAACAATGATAAAAATAGCCAGAGTGGTAGCTCCCACGCAAGAGGGTAAAAAGGCGGGGGTAGAAATGTTATAGTACTTTGTCTGTTTACAGACGCCCACGTCTCTGAAATATGGCATCAAAGTTGATGAAACTTAAACCATATTTAAGCCTTCTATATAATGCATTAATTGCTGGAATTTAGATTTATATTTTACGCAGAGTCCTAAACATTTTCAACATATTTAATTTTAATGTGTTGTGCGTCCCGCGAGATTCTAACTTTGTAAAAAATGTCATGACATTTACCCTTTCACCTTTGTTAACAATTAACTTTGTAATTATTCCTCTAATGACATAACATTAAGCTCGAGTTTTAACGTCTCATCCTTTATCATCGTTATTAAATTCTGTATTTTTTAATATTTTCTTAAGGTATCTCTTACCGACAATTTGTCAAATTAATTTCCAAGAAGAACTTAAATTACTGAATACAACGATAACTTCACAAAGACAAATAATATCCACTAAATGATAGAATTAAGAATTCAAAAACCAATTCTTTAGTTAAAATCACATTGAGCACTATAAGCCACGACGTCTATGGAACAAGTTTCAAGCAATTTAGTAGAACTAAGTTAACTAAGATTAGAGCTAAGCACTAGACATAATTAAACTCAATCTAGATTCTAATCAAGTCAAGGAGACAGATGTAATTAGTTGTCGTGTTGTAGTTGCTGAATACAATAAAATTGATACCATTTAATATGAAGCAAAAAGAGATTGGTCAATGAAAAGCAAGAATTTGGGGCAATCAATCACGATCCACAAAAAGATGGTAGGCAAAAAATGTTCTAATAAAAATATATTAGTTTTTGATTAAACCTTAACACCATTTACTTGTTATTTGATGTCACTAAGTAAAATAGAAATGGGCTTTACCTAAGTAAAGCCCATTTCTAGACTAATCTAACCACTATTTGGAAATACAGACAGTTTGTATAACATTCTCGTAAATCTGAAAATTGAGGAGATACTTCGTGGTAAGTCACTCTCTCGTAGACTCGTAAAATAACGTGTACACTGTAGGTAGAAACTATGAATTATGCCACTGCAATTACAGTTCACGAGCAGAATGTCCAACTATTTATGTACAATTCGCAAACAAATTTGTAACATTAACTCTAACAAATTTGCGGTTAGTCGCAGATGCTGCCATTGAGAATATTAGAACGTTGGCAGATATATGCTAGCATGAGGGAACAAGCCTGGATAACCTTATCGTATAATATTTTCTACGATAAAACTGTTTTATAAAGAAAATATTTTCTGCTAATAGTCTAATGACCGCTTTTATGAAATAGACGTTAATGCTGTTGACATTTTATTTTAATCTTATTATTATAATGAAAATTGATAAGGGAGTTAAATTTAAGAGGTAGAATAAACGCTGTTTCATAGAAGGTAAGCTAGATTCTTTTTTAATAATAAATATTTCAGGACAATTTTCACACACGGCACTATCTGATCCCATACTAAGCTTTCGCTTGTGTGATGGAAACCAGATGGCTGATAAATATACAATTTTAAATAAATACTTATATAGATAATTAACACCCATATACGTTTCAATTTTAAGGTTAAATTAGTCGTATTCATTATTATTTTAATTAGTCGTATTTATTTCTGGTGTTGCCTACATAATAAATAAATACATATAAATCACATTTCTTCATAATTATGGAAAGAACAACGTAGTTAGTAATTTAAGTAATTTAACGAATATAGTTTTTAAGTTATTTATTCATAAGCCATAAATATTGGTAGACTAATAAAATGTCACACGCCTTCAAGGGATTATAAATAAGTTGCAAAAGATGAAATATGATTATAATACACAAAGGTCAAACTGCATAGGTCGATCGCCGGCCCTGTAACATCGTTGAGAAGGGACGAAGGTCGACAATTTCTATCTCATATATTACTTAATCGAATTTTTATCAAAAGCTCTTTACTGACGCCTGGAGATAAATTCTTAACGCTTTTCTGCGAACTATATAGGAGGCTTCAGATCGTTTTTTCTTTGGGATGATACATTTAATCCTCTTTACTTTTGGCGTTAAATGAGTCTTTAGAATGTGTATGAGTTGGTAAATAAATCCTCTTTTAAATGTCTCTGTTGAAAAGTCTTTACCAGTTTTTGAATTGGTAAACAAAAATTCTATATGAACGACGAATTTTTCAAAGTGAATAATTCAAGAATATTTTTGACGAATATCATAAATAATTACTTTTTTTTTATAATTGAATGTTCAAATAAAATTATCTATTTTTGAATAATTAAATTCGTTCTCAATGAACTTGTCCTTTATCAGAGACAATCTCAGTACAATTACCGTCTTTCAAAATCGCATGACAGAGATAAACACCTGTGTTCCCTTATCACTTGTAAAAAAAAAAATCAAGACCGTTTTGATGAAAAATGAAAATATTTATAAAGATTAACATATAACAGGTTTTACATTTTTAAATTAGGCGTCAAAGCAGAACATTATTTTATGCATTGTGTTAAAATTTGAGTTTTTTATGGTTTTTAGTTTTTACCTACTTATTATAATTTTTGAACTGTTTCATTTATTATTTATATTTATTTTACTCTAGTAGTAATAACTTTTATTAAAGCATTCGACAATACATAATATAGCACTAGATACTATTTTTGAATTGTTCAACTGCAATACTAATATTATCCCGGATAATGGAAAATATCGAGAAATTAAGATAAAATGCCAACATAATATATGCAAATCAGTTAATTATTTATTAGTCAATATAGAGCGATAAAGAGCGACACAATATCATAATGATTGTGTATTTTAGCAAAATTTCGGTGCATGTGTGCGCGCAAGCGTAAAATTGGTACCTACAAAGTACTTTTATAAAAATCTATACTATAAACAATATTATAAAGCTGAAGAGTTTGTTTGTTTGAACGCGCTAATCTCAGGAACTACTGGACTGATTTGAAAAATTCTTTCGGTGTTAGATAACCCATTTATCGAGGAAGGCTATGGGCTATATTATATCATCACGCTAAGACCAACAGGAGCGGAGCAATGCGGGTAAAACCGCGGGGCACAGCTAGTTTCATATAATTCATCTTAAAGTTTACTTTATTTACTTTTCAGATACCGTTTAATGACTGGGTCGTTGGGCTTACGGTCATTGCCCTCGACATTTCTCAAGTGTTCAAGCCTTTGATACTGAAATAATTACTTGAACTTTGTAATACATACGATCTGTGACGAAATTAATGGAATTTGAAAGGGCAATTATAATTAAAGGATATAGTGAGAATTTATTCAAAGAATGGAAATTAGAGCGATGTTTTAAAACAATATTCCATTGACGTCTTTGTATGCCATGATGTTGTGCATTTCTTTAATATCTACTAGATTAATTTATCTATACTAATATTGTAAAGTACATACATAGATTATTTTGTTTGACTGTTTGCTTGAACATGCTAATCTCAGTGACCACGGGTTTTATTTCACTGTTAGATAATCTATTTATCGAGAGAGGCTTATAGGAGCAAAGAAACAGGTAAAAACGCGGGGCTTTAGTAATCTGTGTACGCACTTAATCATCTATTTTGAGGGAAAGAAAGAAACAGCATATTTTTCCCGGTAAATAAATACTCTTACCATAGGTTGCCTGGTAGAAATCGCTCAGTAGCGATAAGGCCGCCTTTTTGGCTTTACATTATAATATTGTCTTTTCTTTTTGTTATATTGTCTGTTTTTATTTGGTGCTAAATAAAGTGTATTTATTATTTATTATTACTCTTCCACAGAGTAAGAGACTTTAAGTAAAAATAATATAACTTTTAAAAGATCTTGGTTTCAGTAGTTTATCCTTATGCGTCAATATGCATATCTACATAATATGTGATAACGTATCATAAAGCGCGGATATCACGATTATGCCTAATTACGCTTGTAACATCTCAGATTTTCTTTTTTGATTTAATTCCTTTGAGAATAACTTTTATCATTACAATTTTAATTTCCATAATTATCTGTATTATTTGCGCGATAAAATTATTTTAAATATTGCTATACCTACGTTGAAAAAATCTCCCTTTCTGTAATATACGCAGAGGTCTATGTATATTTTGCTTTGCTAGTAAAAGTCGTTTAAATAACCCCGTAAAGGTAAAATCCAATTTCCAATTATAATAACTCTTTAGTAATTCGTTATAGAGCCAAAACTAATGCGTATCAAATTATCCAACTCGCAAATCAATTTCATTTTAATTTTTAATGCTCAAAAGTAACTGAATCTTTGGTTATGTTTAATTCACATATTTTATATGCAACATCGCTCATAATAATTTATAGTCCTACATTATCGTAATACTTTAGAACATTAGAGAAGCCATAAATTTCCATAGCAGAAGAGTATATGCTTTCACAGGATAATAAATATATGGCTTCCATGACGCCTGTCACCTCTTATCCATGTTTACTCTTAAAAGTATATTTTAAATATCTTTGATTTTAATCACCAAACACAGAAGCGTGGGTACCTTAGCAGAAATATATCTCTAGACTACTAATCGTACAACCATAAGCAGTCGATGTCTTTAAAATAACAATTAAAGCAGTGCTTAACTCCTAGCTCTTAAATCACAAACTACCCTACTTTCCAACAATTAAGGATATTAATAACAGTGATGATGATGGTAATTATAAACAAGCTATTAATCATATTAATAATGAACGAGATCGTGATCATGATTGAATTCGAAACCATACCTGCAACCACGTACCACCAACATTTGCAAACATCACAGACACAGAACACACGACCACCGAACTAAAGAGTAATAAGAATACTGATTGCTTAATCAAATCTATCTATATCGGCTTAGTAACTCATTAGCGACTTTCGATTATTACTATGTATTGCTGATAATAATTTTTAATTGGAGACATAAAAGGACAATCATACTCGTGACGTGGGTGGACAATGAGAAATGCTGCATTGCTTCTCCAGGATATATCAATTATGTTATTGACATTGTAATATTATGAGAAGACACGTGTTCTAAAAACTGCTTTTCTAAACAAAACTTTACAGGAGAACAGAACTTAAAATTTTCTAAAGTAGCGTGAGTGTATAATTTCAAAGAATACAATGCAGGTAAAAACAACACTTCATCAGGCAACACTGGGATCTTGGACCATGAAATTTTCGAAAGTTCCGATTACAATTACAATTTTTAAGAATAGAAAGAATGAACGAATCAATGTCGTTAATAAAACAAAAAACAAAAGTTCTTTTCGTGCGATCTTCATGTCACTCATGTATTTAATTTTCAAGTTCAATAAAGCTTTTAGAAGTATTTAATTTCTCTTTGAATATGTCCATTATCTTCTGAACATTTTTATCCACTATTTTATCAAGAAAATCAGCTGCTTTCAACATTTGTGTGAAATTGTTTAGTTTCATAGTTGCAGGCTCATACAGGCTAATTTCATTACAATCATTCCTGTCTACAGTACAAACAATTAATTCGTAAATTATCATTTCAACTATCGTAACACACAATTATAGCATATCTTATATCACACCACAGATAGACACATTTCAACAAACAGGCAATGCTCAGCCTTCGCCGTGAGCGGGGTTGTATATCGATCACTGATAGGATGCTACGTAAGCAGATTACCATCTCTAAACTGAAGGTCCTTGATATGGTAATTATGTTCAACTGTATCCGTGACTTTGTTCTTGTTATCATTTTGGGTATTAGGGTTCTTTGTGTATTTCAGTAATTTGTTTCATAGAATAAAGCAAAGTCGTTTCTCGTGTCTGTCTGAATGTTATTATAGATCTTCAACGCATTTTGATGCAGTGTTTTTAATTGATAGAGAGGTTGAAGAGGAAGGTTTTATATATAATTTTTTAAGTTTAAGAAGAATGATATAAGTGGCGAAGCCACGGGCGGAAAGCTAGTATAGCAAAAGTATTATTAAAAAGTACTTATAGACACAAAGCATGGAGCATTGGAAACTTAATGGAAATTCCAATAAATCTAATAAATCGAGTTAATTAAAGTCTATCCATTGTTTTATATATCATGATTATGTATACGAAACATCGCTTGACTACAAATGATTGGTAAATTCAACACGATAGTCCGCATACAATTCGTTCTTCACATTAATTGTCTCCAATCTAGATCAATTTGTACTATCATTACTGAATGCGAGTTCATTCCAAGCAGAGACGTCGCCGCCAATCTATATTTCAGAGAATTCTGACTCTTTGTTAAGTAGATCAGGCTTTCCGTTGATACCCCTTTATATATAAATCGATTTACAACCCCGGCTTAAATCTATTTATCTCCCGAACCCTTTGGATGACTCTGCTCATATTCGAACACGAAATTGTATTTAACAATACCAAATACGAGATCATCTCTTGTTATTAATACCCAGAATTTTATGCAATCCCTGGTGTAATATGTTATAGTTGCATGTGACCACGCTCACTATACACTCTACAGTCCTCGTCTAGCCAACGAATATATCGAGTTTTAAACTTAAATGCCTAGACGGTTTTATCGATTCCAATTAATTTCCAATTGCGCCTATCTAATTTGTGGTTTAACCGATTCACAATCCCACCGTTTCTCACAATTTTTATACTACGCCTTAACTTTTTAATTCTTTAAGCCTTAACTTTTTAATTCTCAGAATTGTTTCAATATACGTTATATTGTCATGAAATGTTATTATCCTATGTAATGAGTCTGTTGTATTTTACACGCTTCACTGATCGATTTAAAAAGCACCAATAGACAAATACTAATATATTTTTGTTTATGTATGAATCAAAGTCTAGATTCTCGCTAGTATCGGCCAAACCTCGCAACAAGATTATCTTCTGTTTAT
Source organism: Colias eurytheme (assembly GCF_061535395.1). Lineage (NCBI taxonomy): Eukaryota > Metazoa > Arthropoda > Insecta > Lepidoptera > Pieridae > Colias > Colias eurytheme. Next base: position 855,053 of record NC_142983.1, read on the forward strand.
ACGCAGGTGTTTACTTGACATTTATAATTTTGCACTTTAAACAAGTACATACTATTAATTATGTCTCAAACTGAGTATTTCAAGGAATATGAATCCATTAGCAACAGGATATATGGAGTAATAACGCAATCACTACATAGTATAAAACAAAGTCGCTTTCCCTGTCCCTATGTCCCTATGTCCCTTTGTACGCTTAAATCTTTGAAACTACGCAACGGATTTTGATGCGGTTTTTTTTAATAGATAGAGTGATTCAAGAGGAAGGTTTATATGTATAATAAGATCCATTAAGTAGTGGAGAAGTACTGTTATTTTTGAGGTTTCTAATGTGATGTCGTAAAAAATTACATTTATTCCGCTTACATTGCAAACGCAGGCTGAACCCTACGAGTTTTATCAAAATAATGTACTAAGTATTATACACATTGAAAAGGTCTACAGAAAAGTCCGCGATGGTATATGTCTATCTCTTATGGATAACCCACAATAACTTTTTTTTTGTCATTTACTTTTTACGACAAATAATGGCTAATTTTCGAAGCGATTTTAACCAATACAGCATTAATCCTTTACCAATTAAATACCATGGATACATTGTTCATTTAATATAGATCTATATGGCCCTTTACACCGTATGATTTAAGTGAATATTTTCGAAGATATTACAGATTTAAAAATTGCAGGACGTAGCGTTTGCGGCCGCCCGGCTATGTAGGTATTTTATACCCGTGCGATGCCAGAGGCCGGAGCGGGCCGCTATATTTTTATACCTATACAACGTTCACAATTTTTCTGTAGTGTATTTAGTATCAGCATTGCACCCGTGCGAAGCCGGGGCGGGTCGCTAGTTGATTATAAAAATAGATTACTGCAGAGAATTGACATGATTGGGCAATAGGTGTGATAGGATTAAAAGCTGTTACCTTGTCTTCATATGATAAACTAACAGTGTTCGAAACTCCTTGCAAAGGATCAATCTTAAAATTTAATTAATGTATTTAGTATTTACCCATCCGAATATCCTGCCACCCACATGACATCGTGGTATACCACTAGTTTCAAGATAAGCCCGACCTTTTATCACAATTTAACAATTATTCTAGTCGTGAATATTAATTTGTAATGAATAAATAATTGTAAAATTAGCTTATTATTTCTAAGACTGTTTATTTTATAAATAATGCTGAAGGCCGCAAATTAAACATTATAAGAGCTTGATTGATATAATTGGACTTGTTATTTTTAGACTCGGCTCAAATTATTTTTCGTTGTCTGTATCATTAATTTTTTTTATTTTTTAAATCCCTAACTACAATTATCTACAAGAATATACATTTTTAATCGCTACTACTGTTAACAGATAAATTTGGTGCACGATAAAATCAGTCTAGTCGTCCTTTTATGAAGTTTAAATATTGTATTTTCTATTTTACACACAATATAATCCGTTCGTTGTTCATTCAACCCATTTATATTTATTGGTTCAAGCTCCAACTACCCGCATAATGTATCGTATGTCACTTTTCTATCCTACCAAAATACATCAGACTTCAGACGTTGAAGATGTATAAATATTAATATGAATGTTATTAATAGTACTACAAATCATACACAAGGGCTTCAACATTTGAATTTAGGAAGTGATTACCAGCGAATACCCTCCAATGTTTTACATAAGTCGTGACGCAATCAGTACTCACGTACCAAGCTAGTACAGGTAGGGGATCGATATCGTGGCGACGTAAATTCATTAGGATTTTCTTTGTCATGTTGTGGAAAAGTTTGTGGATCTGACACTTTTCTTTAGATTTAAGTAGAAGGTAGATATAACGCTGTGTCAGAGTACTTAGTTTTGTTTCGATTTCATGTTGAGTGATATGATGAATGATCGAAGTGTGATCAAACTTTATTATCAAATAGATTTTTAAAAAATCTACCTTTGGCTTTATATCTGGTTCTATCATGATTGTTATTACGGATCTCGATAAAACTGAGATTACTAAAAACGTTACAAATGCACAAGATAATAATAGAAATGCAGATGCAGACCTCAGGCTGTTGAAATTGTAGAAGTACCAAAGTAACTATTTCTTGGCACCAAGTAGGCATTCAAATGAGCATAATAAAAATAACTTTGACCTAAAAGAAGAATTAAAAGATAAAAAGATTTTGAGAAATTGATCGATATGCTCTCAAGCATCAAATTTCTATTTTATGATTACGACAGCATAGATTAACAAGTGTAAAACATTGATGATGATTTAAATATCTATTAACATGAAACATAAACAAATGACAGTGTTACAAGAGGTCATAAAATTGACACCATCAAGTTAAACCTTGTTATCTGTTGCTAAATGTAAACGTTGTATTGTGACTGAAGTCTAAAGTCCTACTTTGTTGAACACTCGACACACATGATATGTACAGTTAATATCAAAGGACAAAGGTTATGTAATAAACATACACACATACTTAAGTTGGCTGGTTCTATACAATTGAGGTGAGCCTATTGTCATAATTCAAGTGTAATTCAGTGGATTCGACGACCACTAGAACCTCATGTGGCTATTATATCAAGCTCTACAAACGAGTATACGTATATGTATGTATAGTTAGTGATATATTATGAGGATCATGGACGAACTAGCAACTAAGATATCTTTACTAACCTTATAAATGCGAAAGTGTGTTTGTTTGTCTTTCTTTCACGTCAAAACGGAACTATTTTATCATATGATTTTTGTGTCTGGAGATAGAAAACAACATAGGATTCATTTTACCAGGAGGAAATATCTCATAATTCTAGTAAAAGTACATGGCCTGATCAAGGATTATTGTCCTTTATGACGAATATATCAATGGCTACAGTTTTGTCCCTGATACACAAAGGATCTAATTGAATAGATTAAGGATGGTTAATTATAGATTCCTGAGCAGGCCGTATAAGTGTGACTTGATAAGCAGATGAAGCATATAAAATAGCATGCATATTAGGAAGCTGCCGGTTTTCCTTATTGTTTCTTAAAGGTTATTGTGGCAAATGTTTTGATATACACGTAGCAATTAGAAATACAGTCAGAAATCAAAGCATTGATTCTGATAAAATTAATCTAATATGCTTTTATCTTTATTAAGATTTATGCGTACTTAAAATTAAATTCAACTGAATCCTGAAACGAATATTTTATAAACAAATGTAGTTTTTATTTAATTGAGTATTTGAATTAAATTTTTTTTTGTGATAAATGGAAAGATTATATATTAGTTTTATAACAAAACTGTTTTTATTTTTATTTTTTTTGCAATAATTCAAAAGTTATTTCAAAATAAAAATTAGTCTTTGAATCCAGTACCGAAGACACGCCGACAACTCCCGAAGCGTCACCCGAGCGCGTGTGACGTCATAATGTTAGTTTTCACTCATTGCAGTTGATAGAAAATTAAATATAGTTTGAAAAACTAAACAGGATAAAAAGATAAATTTATGAAATTATTGTATTGTTACCGGGTTTTTATAAGTATACAAAATTTAAATTAAATCCGTCGGTTTATAGTGGGTCTAAATCGAATCGAAAGGAGAATTGGTTACATACAAACATATGTTTTAAGCTGATCCTGGCGATCCTTATCAAGATAAATTTATGATATTATTATATTGTCATCGGACCTTGATAAGTGTTCAAAATTTGAACAAAATCCGTCGGTTTTAAGTGGGTCAAAATCGAGTCGAAACTTCGAAAGGAGTCGGTTACATACAAACATACAGGTGAAGCTAATAAAAGCTTGTTAATAATAAATACAGTGTTTTGATCTATTTAATTTTGTTGTCATTATTAAATTAAATATTAATTATATTAATTGTTAATTATATTATTTAAATTTATATTAAAAATGACGAACCTCAAAAGTTATCGTTTTGTACCATTATGTACGAATACTACAAAGGCAACTCTTGACAAAAATCGGTGATCATAAATATATCAACATCAAGAATATTATTCGTAACTAACTAACTAATTCGGAACCAACTAACAAATCGTATTTAAACGCTATGTACTGCAGTTAATAATAGCTATAACATTATGACGTCACAACTGTGGTGACCAGTCATGGCGCGTTTTTAGTCACGTGATTCTAACTTAAATTTCATCAATTTTTAATTGCTTATAATTAACGGAAAATTTTTTTCTTGTAAGTTATTTGCATTAAATATCAATATTATTAATAATAAAGTTTCAAAATACATAAAAAAAATCAATAATTTTTTTTTATTCAAATACTCAATTATAGCTGTGACTAAAAAAATAGAAGATATTACTTTTGAAAGATGTTTGACTAGGAAACGTCTTGAAGGGTAAATATTGTTGATATTATTTTGTGATATTATGGAGTTGGTTAAAGGACCAGAAATCAAACTTCTACAAATTTGGATTCGAACTTCTGACAATGATCATGCCAAAACTCTACTCACTGAACACTGAATGATACAATGTTTATCGGTCAAAGTCTCAAGATAACTGTTCGTAAATAATAGCATTATCACAAAGCAACAATGTATCTATACATATACTGATTTAGTGATAACGTAATTCGCCAAGATTATTAAGGGAAATTTTGATAATCAAAAATAGCTACTTGTGCTGTGTGATATTTCATTAGTCTCAGTAAATAAAGTCGTGTTTTATTCGCATCAGCTGATCGATGATATACGTCACCAATAAATTGTTTCGTAAGGGAGTTCTCAATAGTTCAATGTGACAGAGGTAAGGCCATGGCTATGTGCACTTTATGTTTTTAAATGTGGGGGCAACTAAAAGAACGGTCAGGTTAAGATAGATAAACGCTTAGTGGCAATTCTTCAGAACGTACCAGCTCTATGAATCGGTTGCATGGAATTAATTTGTTGAATAATTTATTTAGCTAAGTGAAACAGCATTCGGAAGTAAACGTATAAAGTCTGACAACTTGTTGGCCACCAACCAAATAGTTACGAAATACAGGACGTAAGCAAGGATCTAGTTTAAAGTAGTGGCAGAAATAAGCTTCCATTTTATTCCAGAGCATAACATTATTAAGTAAATCATTAATTTTTATACATATTTCATAGGTAGTTTAAATAATACCTATATAAGAAATTGAGCGTGGGAACAGCAAAACGTGATTGAAATGTTTATTTTTATTTGATTTGAAACGTTATATCAGAGACATTGTCAATCGAACAGACCTTTCTCTCGCTTATTGCTATAGGTTATGAGTCAGCCCGGTTATTTACATAACAAGCTCCCTTGTCGAACGTTACACTTATGATTGCCTATGGGACACTTATGATTTGCCTATGTTTGCTCAAAAGCTTTTGGAATTAGGACCATAAATTTATTGGTTGAGAGACGAGTTTTCAATAAAAATAAACCAACGCTTGTGTCCACAATATTTTCTTTGCAGACTTTTGAAGTATTGCAGATCTTTACCGCTATACTTTGGAATATACAATCATAAATTAACTAGCGTTAAGTTTAGTTTTGAATAATAAGTTTTTAACACAACCAGGGAACCGTTTAAAGATTTTTAACTCTATTCTTTCCAGACAAAAGGCTCAAAATGGATCCTTACGAAATTGTTTTGGCTAAAACAGTTGGCGTTGTTGAGTGATAAATGACGTCTAAAGAATAACCTTTTGCTCTTAAAGATACAAACATAAAAGATGTACTACAAGAGACGTGGAGTAAACGAATAAAGGTATTAAGTTACTGTACAAAGATGACTCTTTTATTATTTTGTTTAAGTCTCCTATACAAGTTTGTTTTCTTAGTGAATATGAAGCAAATTCAGAAAAGGTAAACGTATTCGTCAATAGTTCGTTTGAGTCTAGATATTGAAGCTTCGCGTTTCAAATAATAAGCAGAGAACACTTACTGCTTTTAGGGCTGATTTTTCAATCCTTGGTTAAATACTTATTCGTCGAATAACGTACTAAACTACCATTTCAAAAATGTATTCTTTGGCTGTATTTATTTATTTTGTATTTTATCAGTTAACTATGGATTGAAAAATCGGCCCTTAATGAAAATAATAAAATATGTAGTATTAAGGAAAAACGAATCCTTATCGTAGATCAAACTTTTGTTCCATGTAACTGGGTTTTGAATTTACTAAATCAATTTGATAAAAGCCGGAAGGACATGCAATATGGTACTACCTACTTCTGTAGCTACATCCAAACTGATACTTAGTTACATTATTTGTAAAGTATTAAGAAAAAAATGATAAGGAAGATAATATAGACCTGCCATTATGTACAACGGCTTTGTTCTAACAACGTGCACTATAGCCCTTCACCAAGGTGAATGTACTTTGTGAATTTTACATCACTCCGCAGTTTCACGTTTGCAGTGAATAGTGCGTGCAGTGTGCACCTAGATGCTCTGGTTCTTTATAGAAATATAGACGTAATAAGTTCCATAAAACTGCCTCTTTATAAAGTTTTAGCATCTGATTAACTACAGTTTGATAATCTTTTAAAAGCCAATCTAAAACAATTCCAACAAATAGTTTCTAAAATGAAATATGTATTGAAATAATCATAAACATTTTAAAATATGAGTATCTTTTGAGATGCCAAGAATATTTTACACGAACCATCAAAGTCATTTAACTTTTACGGTTATTATGCTATTTCTCCTATCCTATCCAATATTTATATTGTATTCGCGTTATTGCACGCCTCATAAGCGAAGCGTTGAGGTGGGTACTACCATGTCTGGTTCACTACATACAAAAGACGATTAATGCCATCCGTCTACCAATAGATGCCGCTAAGTGTATCATTTTAACCAGCAAAAAATAAAATTAGATTTAATTGCAATTTCATTGCTTTTTATAATTTTTTACATACTTTTGTAAATGGAACCTACCTATTTAATTTAATTTTCACTCGATTTTAACTAATTTTACAGAAAAGTTTATATTCAAAACAACGCCATCTCATGAAACTACTATAAACAAGTTATTCTCCTCCGATTTGGCGATGCTAAACGAATACTAGATGGCACTAAGACGTTTTTACGTTACTTTTCACGTTTTTAACACAGACTAATAATAATATCACAGACCACAGACTAATAATAATATATGTACTACGTTTTTAATACATAACCTCATTGCCTTTGCAGTACCTATAAAAAATATTGTAAATGGGTTAAAGCCGTTATTAATTATTACTAACTGCGTTCCTGTAGCGGCTTATATTAGGTAGGTACCTAGTGCTTAGACCTAGTGTATTGATCGTTTTCATACGAAAAATGAATTGTCGGAAAACTTGCGAGATTGTGTGAATATTTGATTGCAAGATCTCATTACAAAATAATATACATAATACAACCTATACTTAAACCGTAGTAAGTATATTATTTCTAGTCACATTTAATTATAAGTATATAAATTATAAATAAATATTAAAGGACAATATTACACAAATCGACCTAGTCCCACAGTAATCTCAATTAAGGCTTATGTTGTGGGTACTAGACGACGATAAATATAATTTAATATTTTATAAATACATATATAGATAACACCCAGACCCAAAAACAAATAATCAAGTTCATCACACAAATATTTGCCCTGACCGGGGATCGAACCCGCGACCGTCAACACAGTAGGCAGTTACTTTACCTCTGCGCCAACCGCGTCGTTAAGAATATCAAGAAATCATCATAATGATAATAAATCGAAACTAAAGTTAAATACCTACCTACGTCATCTTGTTTTATTTTCTAAATAATCCTATCAGATTACCTTTATATGAAGTATGAACCAAAAAGTTTTGAGATTTAAACCGTAGAAAAGGTTTTGAATGATCCTTTGCGTTTTTTTTCTTTATGCGCCTAAAATTAAATATTTCGACATCGATTCCCATAAGAATGAAGTATTTTCCCGTTATAAAAAGTAGCCTATGTTCATCAGGTAGGTATAATTTTTGCTTCGAATGGTGAAATAATTTTTCAAATCAATCCAGTAGTTTCGGATCCTATTCAATACAAACAAACAAACAATCACATCATTTCTGTTTTGTAGATAAATACGAAAGTTACTCCGTCATAGTAGGACAAAATAGAAAATAGTGGGACCACGAGAAAATAGGTATTCCCGCACGCGTCTGAACCGATTTTGACGGAAATTTCGATATACATACACGGTACATACCTACGTTGAAAAAGGACATCTCAATTTTGTTGCATAAATAGGATTCAAGGTGTAGGAACAGGGATTAAATAAGGCACACGGTTGAAGCCGTAGAATGAAAGTTGGTAAATTTATAAGATTAATTTATTGTAAAATAAACTACTTCATTTTACTTAAACGTACCTATTCTATTTATCATTCATTGACTTATCATAAACTTTTGAGTCTAGTTAGGTACTAGTACCTATTATGTGAAAATTTTGAAAAAAATGTTTTCTTTAGGAAATTATTAGCATTAATTACCTTGTCTTGTCATTAATTTATTTACCTACTTGGTAATAATCGGTCGAACACTTGTTTAAAGTTTATTTTCCTTGTCTTTTCCAGGTAATCTAAATTATTTAATTTTTGCAGTAGGTAATTAATTCATTTCGGCTTGAACAGACAAGGCCATTAGGTGAAGCGAGATTGCCAAATATGGGTGATCTGTAGATTGCCGTCCTGCTGTCGAGCGTTCGCGGTACGGACGCCGCGCTGTTGCCGCACTGTGCATTTTGTATGAAAACAAACGACCGGCCGTGCGCCGTACGACAAACGCACAGCTTCGGCACTGTAGCGACTAGCGGTCCGATACGAAACGCATAAATTGAAAATGCCATAAGTGTTGGAACAACATTCCACCACCATTTAACCAGTTTGACAAATATTAATAATTTTCGTTTCCAATACCGGAGACATATTTTAAAATCCTGTTCTAACCCTGCATTTGTATCGAATTACAGTTTACACATAAACTTTAATTAAATATTTATTTTATTTACTGGTTATAATATAACATAACATTATATAGACCGTTATTTTCTGCCTATTTATCATTATAATTATAAACATTGTAAGTATATGTTAACGGAAATGTATGTAATCCGTCATTGTATAAAATTCCCAGGAAATGTATGTAATTCCTAAAATCGCATGGAAATGTGTGAAATAAATTATTTTATAGTACACATTTCCTAGGAAATCCATACATTTCCTAACTAACAGTCAGAAATGTAAAACATCTAAGATATTGGAAGGTCAAGGTACGCGGGACGAGGGGTATGTATGTCGCAATCGGATTGTATAATCCGCCGAATTACAAACGGCCGGCATTTTGTAATATGCCGAAAATTCGTAATCAGAATTTTTTGGTTTGGATAAGGGGATGGGTTAGGTTAGGTTCGTGTTTTTTAGAACTATACAGAACTGGGAACTTTAAAAAATTCATTTTGTTACTTTTATTAGTAGGTACGATCCTTATAAGTATTTTAGTGTATTCAACCAACTTAAAAAAGTGGGACTATTTTACAACAATTTGAATATGAATTGTATTATTGTATGTACAATATCGAAGCTTTTTAAGAAATGTATAAAATACTTTTTTAAGAATTATTATCATACATAATATTATGTTACCGGCAATATATTAAACCCGGCATTGTATGCAATTCTTAGTAAATGTAGGTATGTTATTCCGAGAAACAGTCGGAATTAAATAAATTAAATTCGTCACATTATCTACAGTGAAACCTGGTTAAGTGAGATATCAAGGGACCTGCAATGTTGTTTCACTTATAGAGGTATTCCACTTACCCAGTGTCTCAGATATACAGGTATAAATAAATATCTGTCTCATTTACAGAGGGGTGATAACGATTGTAGCTTTCGTTTTGACATTTTTCAAATAAACATCTGTATGATAGTAAAGCGAAAGTAAAACTGAAGGTAATTGAAGCTCAAAATTTGTACTTACGTACTTGGAATTACGTGTGGAATTTGTGGGTTGAATAAGAATGAGTAAACAAACAATGTTATCTCAGTTACAGAGGTTTATGCATATAAAATTTACTTGCTGTCTGAGTTATAGAGGTAACTATGATGATAAATCGAAAGAACAAATCCCAGATATAGAGGTTTACCTCGTCCCGCTAACAGAGGTAATTCAGTGCCAAAGTGTTGGGACCTCAGCATGAGTTCCAGTTATGGAGGTTCCTCACTTATCCAGGTCCCACTTAACCAAGTTTCACTGTATATCTTTAAATCTGAACTTTTCCTAAGTAGCAAACACATTTGCAAATGTGGGTGGTTTTTGGGGTAGCTATTAACCAATATGAGGTCAAATCTAAAATCCAAAATGGCGCCGACGAAAATTTGACATCATTTCGTCATGGGTGTCATTTTCATGGTTTTTGGGGTAGCTATTAACCAATATGAGGTCAAAACTAAAATCCAAGATGGCGCGGCCGAAAATTTTACATATTTTCGTCATGGGTGTCATTTTCATGGTTTTTGGGGTAGCTATTAACCAATATGAGGTCAAAACTAAAATCCAAGATGGCGCGGCCGAAAATTTTACATATTTTCGTCATGGGTGTCATTTTCATGGTTATTGGGGTATCTAATATCTATTAACCAATATGAGGTCAAAACTAAAATCCAAGATTGCGCCGACGAAAATTTTACATATTTTCGTCATGGGTGTCATTTTCATGGTTATTGGGGTATCTATTAACCAATATGAGGTCAAAACTAAAATCCAAGATGGCGCGGCCGAAAATTTTACATATTTTCGTCATGGGTGTCATTTTCATGGTTATTGGGGTATCTATTAACCAATATGAGGTCAAAACTAAAATCCAAGATGGCGCGGCCGAAAATTTTACATATTTTCGTCATGGGTGTCATTTTCATGGTTATTGGGGTATCTATTAACCAATATGAGGTCAAAACTAAAATCCAAGATGGCGCGGCCGAAAATTTTACATATTTTCGTCATGGGTGTCATTTTCATGGTTTTTGGGGTAGCTATTAACCAATATGAGGTCAAAACTAAAATCCAAGATGGCGCGGCCGAAAATTTTACATATTTTCGTCATGGGTGTCATTTTCATGGTTATTGGGGTATCTAATATCTATTAACCAATATGAGGTCAAAACTAAAATCCAAGATGGCGCGGCCGAAAATTTTACATATTTTCGTCATGGGTGTCATTTTCATGGTTATTGGGGTATCTATTAACCAATATGAGGTCAAAACTAAAATCCAAGATGGCGCGGCCGAAAATTTTACATATTTTCGTCATGGGTGTCATTTTCATGGTTATTGGGGTATCTATTAACCAATATGAGGTCAAAACTAAAATCCAAGATGGCGCCGACGAAAATTTTACATCTTTTCGACACAGGTGTCATTTTCATGGTTTTTGGGGTAGCTATTAATCAATATGAGGTCAAAACTAAAATCGAAGATGGCGCTGACGAAAATTTTACATCTTTTCATCACGGGTGTCATTTTCATGGTTTTTGTGGTAGCTATTTACCAATATGTGGTCAAAGCTAAAATCCAAGATGGTGTCGACGAAACTCTTACATCTTTTCGGCATGGGTGTCATTATCAAGGTTTTTGAGACAGCTATGTAGGTATTACCAAATCCCCAATGTAACCGTCGATAATTAGGTATATTTTTCTTACTCCTTTAAAGTAAACTTAAATAAAATAACTAAAACGTTAAAAACTACAGTTTTGTAGAAAGTCTTAAAAAAAACAATAGAATGTTGTGTTTTATATTACATTTCTAAATTCTAAATATTAGAATTTAGAAATGTAATATAAAACGCAACTCTGTGGCAATCATCATCTGTGTTTATATTCTAACAGATATTATTAACTTTAAATATATTCGCTAAACTTTTTTTAAAATAAAGTTTATCTAAAACATTTAAACGAAGATAATAAAAAAAAGAACGTGTGTGCCGAGAAAACGTGTCAGATTCATAGATACCAAAATCGCCGCCTTGCTCCATAACGCGACAGTATTACCATGACGCGATCTTGAAATTCGACGACCATCTTGGATTTTAGTTTTGACCTCATATTCGTTAATAGCTATCCCAAAAACCATGAAAATGACACCCATCACGAAAAAACTCAAATTTTCGTCAGCGCCATCTTGGATTATAGTTTTGACCTCATATTCGTTAATAGCTACCCCAAAAACCATGAAAATGACACCCATGATGAAAAGATGTAAAATTTTTCGTCGGCGCCATCTTGGATTTTAGTTTTGACCTCAAACTGGTTAATAGCTACCCCAAAAACCATGAAAATGACACCCATAACGAAAAGATGTACAATTTTCGTCGGCGCCATCTTGGAATTCAGTTTTAACCTCATATTGGTTAATAGCTACCCCAAAAACCATGAAAATGACACCCATGACGAAAAGATGTAAAAGTTTTGTCGGCGCCATCTTGGATTAGAGTTTTGACCTCATATTCGTTAATAGCTACCCCAAAAACCATGAAAATGACACCCATGACGAAAAGATGTACAATTTTTGTCGGCGCCATCTTGGATTTCAGTTTTGACCTCATATTCGTTACTAGCTACCCCAAAAACTATGAAAATGACACCCATCACGAAAAAAAGTCAAATTTTCGTCGACGCCATCTTGAATTGTTTTACCCCACCAATCTATTCAACAACCCATAAAAAAGAGCATCTGAAAAGTATCAAATATTTCAAATCACGAAAACGACAGTGCACGCACAATAATGTTTTTCTAATTCGTTTTATTTTTGGGACAAGGAGCGATACACCCGTCCTTCCAAGAGCGCTTCTGAGCGCGGTCTGACGACCCGCGAGAGCAAAATGTATGAAGAAATCGACAAGTATTTTTAATTTAGCTAATAATTGAAATAAAATTTTGATTTAGATACAAAAAAATTATCAGAATCTATAAAGACTATATTACAATATCCCTCAATAATTTATAGGTTTATAAGAAGATAAGAATAAGAATAAGAATAATTTATTTCGCCAAAAGCCAACAACAGATATAATGAAAAGAATAAGGAATACAAAAAACACAGAAAAAGACAAAAGTGTGGCAGACCTTTAGCAAAAAGATAGATTAGGCTTTTAATTTTCTTAAAATTGTACCGTTTTAGAGCCCATTTTTTTGCATTTGCGATCATTGTGCTGGGAAAATCGTATTTCAGCGACAATTTTGTATGACGTCGTACAATTTTTATAAGATGATCGTAGATCTGAATATATTATCTTTAAATTAAGATATTACTTTGTTCTCACGTGTAATTGCTTTGAGTTAAAATGGTACCGTAAAATAGCGTTTTTTGTTAAAAATCGGTAATAGCACCTTTTAATAAATGAAAATTTGATTTGATTGAATATAAGTTGATTTAAGAAATGTTAATTAGTAAGATATTATGAACATATTATTATTATTTTACGGTAAGACTGTTACCCGATTGTCTCAATAAGTGCTATAATAAAAAAAATAACAACGTGTTTTATTACAGAAATCATTAATTACTTTATATACATTTCCTAATACGATATTGGAATTATATATAATTCCCAGGAAGATTATACATTTACTAGGATATTAAAATAATTTTTTTTAATAATTAATAAAAAATATCCTGTCCAGGATTTTTCCAGTCAAACCATTTTTAATACACTTAATTTATTATAAAATTGGTCTCATTCTATTATCACGCCGTTGCATTTCGACTTATATTCGGATCTTAGACCACTAGGATTTGTATACAATTCCTTGATTTCATACATTTCCGGTAACATATACATAATTTCATTTTATTTATTTACATTAAGTATATACATAATTACATACTGATATTATATCTACCTATACATATATATATATATGTATATCATGTTTTAACTGATGTATTTATTTATTAGTATTTATCATATTAATAGAAATATATCTTTCACATAATATACTCATGTTAAATTATCATTATATACAATTCTAGACTGAAACTCCAATAGTCACTTGGGGTCACTGAAAATCAGTGGTGGTGAGGTATTAATCACCTTGCCATCATATACTGAGTTGGCTCCATTTGTCAGGTCACTCACTGCCACATTACAGTTCTTAGGAATAAGATTATTTTTATTTAATTATTTTTCTTTTTATTTCTTTTTGTTTTTCCTTCGTTTATAAATGTATCTCGTCGATCGACCTTGACAATAAATATGTTTTATTTATTTATTTATTTAATGTCCCTTACTGCATGCTTTTCATGCAGTTGTCCGCACAATATGTATTGTGGTCTTTGTCCATACACACTTTCTCCAAAGCCCTGCTTTGGTCTTGTTTGATGTATAAGCTCCTGTATATTAGTAAAAGTTAATCAAATATTTAATTCTTATTTCTTGAAATTTGGTATAGTATTCTTTGTGTGATACAAATCAAAACCAACAGTCAGGTTAGGTAGACTACAATTTACAAAACTGGCAGGGTTGCCACTTGCCATGCAATGGTTGGTGGTTAATGAAACACTTGACTCGACTGTAAGCTTGTATTGAACTGCTTAAACTGTAGAACAACAGGACTATATATTCTAGACGCACACATACAATAGATTACACACTACACTGTAAACTGTAGAATTAATATTAAAGACATAGTTCACTATATATTTTGTAGTCTTTGATTATTTATACAACAGACTAGAAATAAATACTATGTATGCGATTATACCTATTCTAGCCATCCATTTTCGTGTTCCTTAAAATTAAGTACATCTTAGTCAAAGGGCAACTTATTGTGCCCTTGCCCGTAATGCACTCATAATAATTTTAAGTTGAATGTTTGTCATTCTTTATGTACCAAACACAGTCACGGCCACGGCGCTCATTCCATTTTACTGGTATTAAAACAGATGAAATCCTTCATGATCCCATATCCTTCTTAGTAGCAAATGTAGAAATCCATAATCCATAAATCCATAATTGTGTCTACAATGTTTTTGTGGAGAATCGTATTTACATTTGGGATGGATTAATTCTTCTCCTCTCTTGAACAAATTTGTTATTGCGAACGTAAGCAATAAGTCTGTAATAAAACAATCTTATATTGGGTTACAAATCCAGAAACCAATCATTAAAAATCATGTTTGTAAAAATTTATGTTCAGAGAAAATATCAGTTTACCATATAAAGCTTATTTTCTGCCTGTAGATTCTACATAACCTCACTCCTCCTCACATCAATCATATTTAGCACTTATTTTTAAAATATTAGTCAACAATTAAAAACGAAAACAAACAAAGCTTCTCGTTTTGGTTTTGACAGAATCTCGTAAATAAACTGAACTAAATACCAGTCATAATAATGTAGGTACATACTCTGTGAGTCAGCATTGTCTAATTAAAAATCCGAGTAGGTACAAAATCAGTGTTGCCAACTTTTTTTTTCGAACCCACATATTGGAGCCTCGTGGCCCACCAGAAATCCACTAAAGTAATCGGTCTTTAAAACCACCAGAAAAACACTAAAAAATATCCAGAGACATGTAAATATTGAATGCCCGTTGGCGAATTTTTTGCGAGTTATTTGTAAATAACATCTATTTTGAACTAAGTAATTTTTATTTTTGTTACAATATATGTATTTAAAGATCATCTTCAGAAGAATCTTCTTCTAGAGTTTCAGTATGTGAAGAATAAATTTCTATGAAAGAAATTTTTGTGTGGTTTCGGCATATTTAATGTAAAACCCTTTTAAGGTAAAACTATATTACTTCACAAAATTAATTAAAATACGACAAGCTAGAGGCTACCGCGCGGCCGCGGCATTACCAATACCGACTGATTGTTTATACAGATTGTTTTTGTACACAAATATAGAATGTACAATGTACATATAACCTTTTGAATCAAATCATACTTTAGATCAATAGTTATAAAGTCTATAATCAAAAATATTCAAGCAATAGACAAACAACTTTTGGGGAATTCCCGTATGTTCGTTCTGTTACCAACATGACACAAAATCATACCCTTGTTTCACATAGTTCAAGTCGTTCTTTTTGAGTATTTATGTAAATCTTTCTATTGGTTGAAACTCGTACCTTACCACTAATTGAACTCATCTAAACCACTAGGAAAATCCACCAGCCACTAAAACCAATATTTGTCCGCTAAATGGGGGTGCTAAACCACCAGATGTAGTGGAAATTCCACTGAGTTGGCAACACTGTACAAAATATTATGTTGACAGTTGACAGTTGTCAAGTGTGACGCCAAAGACTTGAAAATAAAAGGTACGTGTACAAATTTTCACATTAGTGCCATCTAGTGGCTCTGGAAGGAAAAGAACATCAAGTCTGTGTTTAACGTGCCATCTAGTGTGTTAAAAGCAAAATACCAAGAGATATAATCGAACATGTAGTACGTTTATTCCCCACTGGCGCTTTAATTGCGTAAATTTATAGTGCATATTTTTTTGTATGGAGTGAACCGTCTGTTGTATACGTAGTATATTATTATTAGTCTGTGGTACTACTGTCACTTCGCGCAAAACATCTGATTTTTCAAACTTAAAATGTCTTTATGTATCATACATTGCACTTGTAAGATAATACATACACACACATATTAAGAAAAAACACTATTTTTAACGTTTATGATATTTTTGATGTCATTTTTGTTATTTAAACTAGTTAAAAAACAGTTTAAAAAAGTTCTGTCTTGGACGTCCGTGTGTCTGTATGTGCGGATCCTTTTTCTTGTTAACACGATAGCGACCGAAATACTTTACTAATCGAGTCTTTTTTTTTCTCTTACGCTTGAGTATGCTCAGGAATAGAACCCTTTCATTTTTCAGGGTCTGATTCGATGTGGTTTAATTGTTATTAAATAAACAAAAATAATAATTAATAAATATTTATTAAAAAAAAATTATGAGGCGTGCACTTTTGGATTTTCCAAATTATTTATCATCTTCTCTTACTTCAATAGCGTGACAAACTTTTATTGTCGTAAGATGTACCAACTCGTTAGTCTTAAAATGGGTACCTATATAAAATTTTCATTCAAATGACGAATAAAAAAACCCACTCTATTATATTATTATGTATAATGCCGGACATAATATCTAAATTGAATATTATCATAATTGTTATTTTTGTAATCTGATTATTGGAAAATTTTAATGCATGTTATAATATTATGTTATTCCATACTAATATTATAAATGCGAAAGTAACTCTGTCTGTCTGTTACTCAATCACGCCTAAACTACTGAACCAATTTGCATGAAATTTGGTATGGAGATACATATTTTGATACCCGAGAAAGGACATAGGCTACATTTTATTGCGAAATATGTACCACGGGCGAAGCCGGGGCGGACCTCTAGTTTAATATAATATGATTGTATTACAATACCTGCATAAGGTTGCTTATATGTAAAAATGTATTGGTATGAAATAAATTATTTGAATTTTAAATTTGAATTATAGTACAAAGGACAATTTAAACGTAACCATAAGGTTATTTTTCTCTTACGATAAGAGATAATTGATTAAACAAAACACAGATGTTATTAAGGCGCGGGTCAAACACAAGCGGCGCGGGCGCGGGCGTGCCATAAGCGCACCTCTTGAATCTGTTTTGCACCACGTCCTTCTTATACATTTTGTATGAAAGAATTTTGGACAGGCGTCGAGACGGCACGCCACGGTTGTGCCAAGGTTGCGCCGCCTTTCCAAAATTATTTCATACAAAATGCCAATAGCGCGCCCGCGCGCGGCGTGCCGCGCCGCTTGTATATGTCCCGCGCCTAAAACACCTTTTCCATAACAATGGCTTAATGAATATCATTGTCATCTCGATAATTACTAAGTTTATTGTATTTGCATAGCAACAGCTTGTGAATTAAAATTAAGAAAATAAATTAAGGACAATTTGCGTTTTCAACCGATATGTTTTGACTTTTATTAGGTTTATATTAACGTCTAGAAACCCCGTACTTGAAAAATTCTCATCCAATTTTGTTGTTACGTTGACATTCACAAACTCTGAACGCATTTGGTTGAATTTATGATTTATGGAACCTTGGCAAAATAAGCTTTTTGTTTAGACAACACGTCGCTCAGCGTAGCCTTGGAAGAAAAGTAGTAAAGTGTGAAATTATTAAAATGAACATATTATTATAGACTATAATCACTATTTATATTGGTTGCTACTTGCTGCCTTTCTCTTGTCATTTAGTGGTATGAAAAATACATATTCGATTCTCAAACCTACCCGATATGCGCACAACATTTCATGAGAATCGGTGAAGCCGTTTCGGAGGAGTTTAAACTTAAAACACGAAAATTTTCTATATATACCTATATATACACAATACACATATAACATGTATGTGCGTATGTATTACACAACAATGAAAAAAATATGTTAATAACGTTTTATTAGAACAAAAACATTGAGATTTCCGTTATGTTTGCTGATAACAATGAACTGAATCATTCACAAATCGTGAACAAACAATTATAATATGTACCGTAAATGTACAGATGATTCATTTTATTCATATTTTCGCATAAAAATCCTAATTTATATGCCGTTTATAAAGTTTTTTTTATTCAAAAATATGATCTAACTATTTATTTCGACGTCAGATGGACATAAAATTAAAATTCATGTCTTTTAATTTAGGTAAATAAATTGTAACCTATTTATATTTATATTTTTTGTAGTTAAAATGTTTTTATTATATTTATATTTTATATATTATATATTATACTATTATAATGATTTGACGTTGAGGATAATAATATGATAAATAAAAAAACTGAACACCTGTAAATGTAAATGAATACTATAATGCATTTATTAATCTAGAATTAATAAATAATAATTTATAATTAGCCATTCCAATTTTTATATTATTTACACAATATGCGGCTGTTAGTTTCCACTAAAAAATAGTTATCTTACAGGTTTTTCATTTTATATTATACTTTGTATGAAGACATGACATAGATGAACATACATATACATAAAAACTCAAATAACTCGATATTTTTTTTTATTATAGTCGGTGAAGAAAAACCCAATTTTATAGAATAGAAGTTAATAAACGGTTCATTTTCACGCAAGGAAGTAAGATAGCATCGTCTTTTTATAACCTTGGCTTATAAATGAAACAGCGCCGAAACATGCATTTTCTAACAAAAATATTTGTATTATAAAGAGTGGGTGGGGTTATAAGAGCTTGTTATTTTTGCGAAGTTCTTTTCACACTTTTACAGCTATATAGGGTTAATGCATATTTTATCGTAAAAAGCAACGTTTTTCTATGTAGTAGTAATTTACCGTTAATTTTTTGTTAGCCTAAAATACACATTCATTACTATTTTTTCTAATTACAGTCTTCATCACAAACATAAACATCCTATTGAATATACTTTACTATTAGAAATCTACATCTTTAACGAACTTCATAGGCTATTTTATGCCGTGAACCCGGACAAAACCGGGAAATTATTAAAAATTAAGGTGACATTCATATCTCACAAATTATCTAAACAATTGATATGTAGATTTCTCTGTTTCTGTTCAATGTTTATATTATGTTTTCAATGTATTTAGTCACAGGCCGACGACCGACCCGGTTTCAGAACGTTAGTAAAAACAAGGTAAAAACACAGGTAAGTATGCTAACATAATGTTGTTTTATCTCTTTATAATGTATGTTCTAGGAAATATTAAATGGGGTAAAATAATAATGCATAAAATACAGCCTTGTAGCAGCTCGCTTTTTCATATGAGATATTATTTACAAATAAACATTTAATAAATAACTATGTTTACATTTCAGTGTTAAAATTAAATAAAAGCCGACGTATAATTTACATTAGCAGAATGATGTTAATTAATGTAAACTCATTTAAACATTTCAAATATATTCTCATATTTATTATTATAATATAATAATTTTAAAAGCTCAACCTTCAAGAAACTTTTAAGCCGCTTAGTAGTTACCTCGCTGAAAAGTACGCTCTTCAGTTGGCTTTATGACATTCATAATTGCATAGCATTAAATACGATAACCATAGAAATCTAAATAACAAGACACATAGAAGTGCTATAATGTCATAATTCGTATGAAAACCGCTGTCGCCAAAATCAACACATTCAAACCGAAAGCTAAACAGTACACACAAGTAAACTATGCCTTTTATTGGACAGCTTGATTTTAGTGAAAACTAACTTATCTATTAAATTAAGCTTTTGAATATGTATCCTAACGCTCGAATTTACGGTTTATTTTAGAATAACATCCCTAAGTATATGAGACTTTTTGCTCCAATACGAACAAACGTGATAATAAGAATGGTCGACTGTGTCATTCATTGTTATTTCGATTACTATGGTGACACTCGTAATACTTGTAAATATTCTATAATTTTAAGGAAAAACGGCATTATTTCTAAAAAAAAATATTTTCCGATGAAATATTATTCCTTTATAAGTATAATTACAACTTGTGGAAGAATTTCCGCAATGGGAATTGCTGAAACACACCATGTATACACTCATACGTCTCCAGAGCAACTGAACAGTGACGAATGCACTGGTGTTGTGCAAATCACCTGAGTGGCGACAAGGTCACGCACGCTTACGACTTCTAGTGTCTTGTTATTTAGATTTCTATGACGATAACATTTTGATAATATTTCACAGTATATAATTCTTATATTTTCTTATACACTGTATTATAATGTAAAAAAAAATAGTATAATTGAAATTATTATAGTAGGTAAATCTATGACAATATTAGCTGAAGCGTTTGTGAGATAGTCCATTTATCGAGGAAGGCTATAGGCTATAATTTTTCATCACGCTAAGACCATGAGGAGCGGAGCAATGCGGGTAAAACCGCAGCTCACAGATAGCTATTTTATATTTAGCTCTCTATAAACAGTACCATCATGCGGAAGATATAAAAATCTGGGAATCCATGGAAAATCGAATGCATTAAAAGTAGGACACTCGAATAAAAGTTACATAAAAAGCGTTCAAATGCTTTTTAGGTTAAGAGTTACGCGATAAAGTAGGTCAATTTTATTGGGACATAATATGAAAGTAGGCGTGAGTACTGTAGGCCTTTAGTATTTAATTGCCTAACGGAATTCCTGTCATTTATCTCTTATATATAATAAAACCGGCCAAGTGCGAGTCGGGCTCGCGCACAAAGGGTTCCGTAGCAGCAAATATAATAAATTACAGTTAAATCAACCTATCTCAAAAACTATAAGAGATACTTTGATCAAACCAAAAATCGTTGAAAGAGTTAATTAGCATGCATCACCTCTATTTTTTTTAGAATTTTATACCCCGTAGTTATAAAAATAGAGGGGGGGGGACATACTTTTTACGACTTTGAGAGCTGATATCTCAAAAACCGTTCACTTTAAGAAAAATGTTTTTTAGAAAACTTTATATCATTTTAAAAGACCTTTCCATTGATACCCCACACGGGTATGTACATCGAAAAAAAAAATTTCATCCCTCAGTTACATGTATGGGGGGCCCCACCCCCAATTCTTTTTTTTACTATTTAGTGTCATATTTTTGTAGCTGTTCATACAACACATATTCCCATCAAATTTCATCACTGTAGTACTTATAGTTTCCGAGTAAATCGGCTGTGACAGACGGACAGACGGACAGACGGACAGACGGACATGACGAAACTATAAGGGTTCCGTTTTTGCCATTTTGGCTACGGAACCCTAAAAATGAATCGCAAAATGTGTTGGTAAGCGCATAACTCGAGAACGGCTAAACCGATTTCGATAATTCTTTTTTTATTATGTTCCTTGAAGTACGAGGATGGTTTTTATGTAGAGAAAATGTAAATATTATGTACCACGGGCGAAGCCGGGGCGGACCGCTAGTTTATTATATAATATATGTATGTACATATATACATACGCAAGTAGTTTATATCGTATAGGGCAGATGCATTGTACAACTGTTTCAATGATTGTGGGATATGAACCAACGTTCCTAAAAACAACGAAATTTCCCAGTGAACTGCGTATTTATATGACAAACTGCATGTATTTATGTATGTAGCTTATCAGCTACACACATAAATCGACCGTATATTTCATTTTACTCTCTGGATATGAAACCACTGTTCCCGTGATTATCTGAACCAGGGATTTTAATTTTAATTTGCCTGTCACATTTTCATGCTTAGACTGATGGACTAATTCATTCAATTCATTTGCCAATAGTGAACAATTTATTTTCTACTGTCCAATCTTTAATTGATTTGTGGCAAAGTCCATTCCTAGATAATACCGGCAATATTGTTCGCTGATAGAAGCTTTCCATTGGGAAAAGCGTAAAATATTCCACGTTGTTAACTTTCTCCGTATTAACCTAGGTAGTAGGTACCAAAAAACACATTTTTCCCTATATATCTATCAGACTCTAATTTACCGCTTCATTTACGTAAATAAATTCAAATGAACCAAAAAAAGCAATTACGAATTTCCGTTTACCTCTACCATGAGTTGACGCCTGACGGGCGCTGTACGAAATCACTACATAGTCTACATAGTATAAAAATAAGTCGCTTTCTCTGTCCCTATTTCCCTATGTCCCTTTGTATGCTTAAATCTTTAAAACAACGGATTTTGATGCGGTTTTTTTAATAGATAGAGTGATTCAAGAGGAAGGTTTTAGTATATAATTTATTAGGTTTTAGACAAAGCGGGCGAAGCCGCGGGCGGTATGTTAGTTTTATACAAACCGCTTACTACAATCGCTATAGCAATTAGCAAGTATCGTGTGCGTAAACTCATGGTAGAGCAAGAACACATATAGTTTGACGTATTCAAATTGATTCGCTGTTATCATGTAGGTATTTTATCCATGTTATCTATTAGTTTTATTTAATTAGTATTTAATCGGATACCAAATAAATCATGTAGGTATGATAATGACTTTGAAATCTTTCAATAATCCTAACGTTATCTACGATAAGGTCATATCCCGGAGATAGAAATTTGTTCAAGTTTTACCCAATGAAGACTTTGGTTGATTGGAATATGTTATTACTTTTGATACATCCTTTTGAATAGGTATGTCATAAAGCATGAACAAATAAATTAAATAAGTACGCCCAACGATACATGTCATGTTTACGAAAACGTATGTCAAATATTAGTAAGTTTGTTTGTTGCGCAATCTCAACGGTAGAGCACGTTTTGATAGGACTCTTGCTTTAATTTAAGAATAAATTATTTATTACGTTGCTAATTTATTTCAAATGCTTTAAGTAGTAAGTTAATGCAATTACAAGGTAATCGTGGAGACAAAGCAGTTAGTAAGTACTTATTTAGTTATCCACGATACATAGGTAATAGGTATGTAGATTGTAGACCTTATTTAAAACATACAAAAATGCCTCTTACGCAATAATATTGACTAAGAATCCAGTTAATGTTAAAGCAAATCTCTTCCGTAAATAAATGGATAATCCTTGTGACTCACATAACGGTTTGCAGCTTGAAAAAATATGTGATACGTGATGCATTATGCCGCATTTACACATTCGTGCGAATAGCGAACCGAATGGCGAACACGATTGTGTAAACGCTGTAAAATATTTTCGTTATTCGCTTCGCTAGCTATTCGCGCGAATGTGTAAATAGTACTCTAGTTTAGGAGCTATTGTACTAAAGAACGTTTAGTGCTCTAGATCTGTAGATAATGATAGCTGCTTGTCCCGACACGGATAAATTTTTAGGTAGCTTTTCGATTTTTTTATAGTTTTTATCCTATCTATACAATGAAAATCAGACTTTGTAAAATTAAATTGAAGTATTATTTAAATATTTTATTTCAACAGCGAACAAAACTTTCAAACAAACAAAAACAATAATCATTTTTTGCACTCGTAAAAATGTTATAGTTCATAATTTATAAATAAATATCTATTTTTAATTTTATAGCCACGAAAAGTAGAAAATGTCATTTCAATATTATTTACTACATGCTACTTTACAGAAATACGTCGAATCACGCGTGGTAGGGATAAGAAAAATATGGCGCGTACGGCGTAACGGAAAAATGTCACGCGTAACGAAAAATGTTACCCTTAATTTTTTTCCAACCCCTATAAAGAAGTTTCACTTCAAAAATATATTTATTAGTTTTAACTTTTACCTATATTGTGCCTATAATATATTATTATCAGCTAATAAAAGTTGTACTAATTTGAATACTAGATGGCGCTAAGTAAAAGACTCTATCTATGTACTTATGTACTGGTATTTAATTGTTTATATAATATTTTCTTTCGCTAATGTTAGCTAAAAACAAAATAATTAATCACTAATGAAAGTAACTCGATAGTCTCGATACGCGAGGACGGAGCAGTCGACCGGAGCAAAACTCAAGCCTATATTTTGTTCTGAATTCTGATGATTATACTCTTGGTAGATAAAGCGTTGATTAAAATAAAGAGATTTATTATATGTATACCTAAATAACATTAAAATAAACAACAATTTGTATCCTACGTTGTTTTGTATGCAGGATACTTAAAGAAACTTAAACCGCGAAAGAAGCAAAGAAATGCATCATATTATTTAAATATCCAAATAAAGATGATAAATCAATAAGTAGGTACCTACCTATATAAAAGCGTTTTCACCTGTGGTTTTCACGCACAATTTTTTTCGATACAGATGCGCCACGTGTGCTAGCGGATATTTTCGGAACTATATTCGTAATATATATACATACTAGCAATGCCCTGCGGTTTCACCCGCATAGATAGCGATATCGTTACAGTGAAAAGTCTACTATAGGTCGGACTATAGGTTTAATTTTTAATCACATGAAAATCACCTTTACCCCGTCCCGCACTACGGCCTTTTTTTTTGTTTTAGTGGGGAAATCTTTCATAGATACCCACGGCCTCCCGGGGAGGGGCCGTGGGTTATGTCGGATTCCTACCGACCAAAACCCCTCTGTGTTCCGTCAAGACGCATATTGGTAGAATTCCTCCGTGACCCCCGCACTACGGCCTGCTCGAATAGTATACCTACTATTTTCTGTAGATTGACACTTTTAAATTCGTTATATCTTTTGAATGGAATATCCAATTCTTTTCATTTAAAAAGTATTTTGCTGGTATTGAAACAGTCTATAATAAAACATCATTTAATGGGATAAGGATTAATATATTTGTATGGATAACATGGTTTGATTACTGTCGGCACTTCTATTTACTTTGAAAACGTAAAAAAGTTGTTGTAGTAACATAACTACTGAAGATGGACATATGGTATCGCGGACTTTCTTGTAGATATTGATCCATTCTATAATACTGTAGAACATTTTTTTGTTCTATCTTCAATAGATTCCGCAGCGCACGCGATGACAGAAGTTTTATTGAGGATTTTTTTACACCTTGGGTTACATTATTGCATTTTTGGTAAGGATCTCTAATTTTTTTGAAAATGCAATATAGCCTATGTTGCTCAGTAAAGATGCAGCTTTCTAATGGTGAAAGAATTTTTGAAATCGGTCCAGTAGTTTTTGCGTGAAAACCATACATACATACATACTTACATACATACTTACAAACTTTTCCTCTTTATATTATTAGTATAGATTATATTATACTAGCAGTCCGCCCCGGCTTCGCCCGTGGTACCTACATGTTTACGTTTTTAGGGTTCCGTAGCCAAAATGGCAAAAACGGAACCCTTATAGTTTCGTCATGTCCGTCTGTCCGTCTGTCCGTCTGTCCGTCTGTCACAGCCGATTTACTCGGAAACTATAAGTACTACAGTGATGAAATTTGATGGGAATATGTGTTGTATGAACCGCTACAAAAATATGACACTAAATAGTAAAAAAAAGAATTGGGGGTGGGGCCCCCCATACATGTAACTGAGGGATGAAATTTTTTTTTTCGATGTACATACCCGTGTGGGGTATCAATGGAAAGGTCTTTTAAAATGATATAAAGTTTTCTAAAAAACATTTTTCTTAAAGTGAACGGTTTTTGAGATATCAGCTCTCAAAGTCGTAAAAAGTATGTCCCCCCCCCTCTATTTTTATAACTACGGGGTATAAAATTCTAAAAAAAATAGAGGTGATGCATGCTAATTAACTCTTTCAACGATTTTTGGTTTGATCAAAGTATCTCTTATAGTTTTTGAGATAGGTTGATTTAACTGTAATTTATTATATTTGCTGCTACGGAACCCTTTGTGCGCGAGCCCGACTCGCACTTGGCCGGTTTTATTTTTCATAATCTGAACCATCCTCGTAGGTACTTCAAGGAATAGATTCCGCAGCGCACGCGATGACAAAAATTTTATTAATGAATTTTTTACATCTTGGGTTACATTATTGCATTTTTGGTAAGGATCTCATTTTTTTTGAAATTGCAATATAGCCTATGTTGCTCAGTGAAGATGCAGTTTTCTAATGGTGAAAGAATTTTTGAAATCGGTCCAGTAGTTTATGCGTGAAAACCATACATACATTTCAGTCTTTCAGTTTATGTAGTAATATAATAAGAGCGAATCTCGCTCTTATTTATATTGTCCAAAAAAATTGAAAACTATTATCATCACTGGGATTCTTAGGATCAAAAGGATTAATCGATGAAACTTGTAAACTTATCATAAAATCTACTCAATAAAATTTCGAATATTGACATCCAAAATAAATAAAAAACAAAGCACGTGGGTTAGGACTTAGGACTTAGGAGGTATTTAAATACATGTACCTAGTAATATGAAAATAATACTGATGATAATAATTTAAAAATATAAAAACTTATTTAGAACCTACCTACCATCTGCATCGCGATCGTTGGAACATGTTAAAAAACCTCATTACAATGCAAACACAAGTAAAACAAGCATTTCTTAGAATAAATCTACATCGCATATAATAAATCTGATCATTTTTTGCAATGCCTTTATTCTAAGTCTTGGCTCGTATTGCCGAGGCAAAACCAGATTCAGACATAAGTAAAATATCGTCAATCAAAATAACATAAAAAGCACCTTCGGTAACCTTGTGAAGGATGGGGCATTTTCTTTTATTTCTTTTTGGCGAAATAATTACGAATTTGAATGAAAAAAAGCTTCTATTTGGCAGTACTTAATTACACAAACATAATTGTCATTCTTATTGTTATGTAAATGATGCAGTTTTATAAATAAAAAATGTTATAGCTGCAGTAACTAACACTTATTATCCGTAACCTAAATTTATGTAGGTTGGTACTGATGCTTTTTTAAATACATACCTATTTCGTTTTTATATCAAACTCAATATGTTTATTGTTTATACAATAAGTGTAGGTATGTAAGACATGCTTTAATTACACATTTTCTGTGAAAAAAGTGTCCAGACGAAAATGTCCATGCGACAAAAAAGTCATAGAGTTTCGATTCCTACATAATAAGACCTATGTATCTAAATATGAATTTTTTATTCAGCTTTCTTACAGTAGCTAACAAACCCTTTGTTTATTTAAAAATGCACGCTCGCAGATCTTTTCACTCCGCGAAAATGCTGTAAAGTTTTTTCAACAAACTATAAATGGAACACTCACCTAAATGAAAATAAAATCCACAATTTACAGCAAATAAATCACTAGCACAGTGCAAACACGAGAAAAAGTACGTAACAGCACACTGGATAACAGATATTGGTTTATTTTCGTAAGAAATAAAACGTCTACTCCCTACTTACGCTAACGTGTTACTGACTAGTGACTATAGAATACATATAAACGTATACCATAATACAGTCACAGACTATACGTGTACTGTAGACAGACGAAAGTATCAACGAACTCGGCACGTCCACGGACAAAGGCGATGGATACCGAAGCTGCACAGCTGTTTTGTGTTTGTGAAAGACATTGCAAATCGATTGTCGATGAATAGTGACGTAATTAATACCTTCAACTATCACTGTATCGTAAAGAAATACGTCTCAGATTCATACTCCTACATAAAATATGTAATAGTATAAATATTAAATAGTTTATCGTTGTTATGCATCGTTTCGTCACACTTTTGCTTTCTAATTACCAACGTATTATAAGAATCTAAAAATCAACATTACTTCATACTTGTATTCATTATAATAAATTTTATCGTCATTCCTTCCTACATAATCAGAATAGGTAGCAATTCCTTAGCCAACTAGGTATTTCACAATGTTTTATATTTAATCAATTCTTTGTTTTTACATTTAAAAACAATAAGTAATCCAACCTGTGCAGAAATCAGATAAAATTTATAGAATATAGGTATTTAAGGATAAATATAAATGTTAACAAATGAATTACCATATTTCATAGCTATACCACGCTATAGTACACACTTAATGATAAAAGCTTTTCATATAAATCTTTGTAATTATATTCAAATTCAAATATAAAAAATGGCACAGGCTAAAAGCGGTTTTGTTTCATACCAACGATTGTACCAAGCTACCGATTGATAAAAATCTTCAGTGCATTTGGTGCGTGTGTACTGGCGGAGAGCGAGAGAAAAGATGTATATCCACGCTGTTCTAACATCGATTCGGACAGTCATCCCTCTCGCTCTATCCTATGACCTCCTTTTCGCTCACTGCGGACATAGGGTATGTTTGTTATTATGGGATTTAGTTAATAGCTGCCCTATTTTAAGATTCTGTACGAGTTTTTAAATGCAAACAACTAAAATAAAAGGGAAGTATATTTGCTTCCTGTTGGCTTTGTCTATTTTCTTTCAAATCGCGATATTTTACATCCTTATTAGTCATCGCACGTGAATGTGCTTTAGGAAACCCTTTGTCTACGAATACCTACATAATTAATTAATATATACCTACCTAGATAGTTAAACATAAACATGCGTTTCAACAACTTGCTTGTAGCACAGACTAATAATAATTATATACTACGTATACAATATACAAATACGCTTGTAGTATTTATGGTAATGACGCATAATTCTATAAAAAAATCAAACTACTTTAATTTATTTTATACTTACATAATAAATAAGTAGAGCCTATCTAAGTAAAATAAAATATTTTCAATACTTATAAGTTATAACCTTCTTATAAGTTATAACCTATTTTTCCATGTAACTAATTAATTTAGTATGAATAAAACTCATCACTGTGTAAAATTAAGTTAGGTTAGTAATTACTACTTAATTATTAAAAAGTGCGTAAGTACTAATATGTTCACAATTATTGACGCACTGAAACTATGATAACAAATACTTAATATGATAATATTATTAATTTAGTGACGTATTTAATATTAAAAACAATATATAATACAATAATAATAACAATATTCCGATTATTATACGTTATTTATTTTATATCTAACATTATATAATTATACTTAGTTTATGTACCTAAATTAACTGTAAGTTACTGCCCTAACTTATTTTGGCTTGGGCAACTAGGTATTTAGGGCTTGTACTTTTCTTTGCTATTTATTTTAAACAAGTAACTACAAACTGGAAAGAAACATTACCCTCCTTCTGTAAGTCAGTTAACAAATAAGACTATTCACAGCTGTTTATATTCAAGACTAGCTGCAGCCCGCGGTTTCACCCGAGTAGGTAATTGTTTTTTATCTATTTATCCTTACATTGTGTAAGTAGCTCTTAAATATGTATAGCTAAATCATAAATGTCATCCTAAATATTATATTGCTGCCATGTTTCTATTATTCTCTCTTCAAATGGCTTTAATTATAACAAATATGGCGTGAAATAACAGCATTTTTCATATAAATATTGAGTTTCTCACTTTGTTTAAATACACTAGATTCTGTAACAAAGAAAATATATTGAATAAATAGCCCCTGAAAGCCTGTAATTACGGTCTATCGCATTTTCACTATGGGCCAATAGTTATCAACAGACAGGAGTTTCCTAGGGCGGGTCAATGACCGGACGTCGATACTGAAACGAAGCCGGCAGCTCGGCACAACATTTACAGCTGTAATTAAAACTTTTTTCATTTAAGATTATTTTTAATCTATGGTACTCCGTACTTTATTGCTTGATTGCCAGTAGTAAAAAATGAGAAAGGTGAAGTTTGTAAAGTGATAAGTTTATTTTTAGAACAAGTGACATTTTGTATAAACACAAAAAACGTAAATAACGGAGTGTCCGCTTGTAATGTCAAAATAACAGGTTTTACGAAATATGTATACTTATGAAAGAATTAACGGATACAAAACAAGAATTGTTAAGTATCATTAAAATTTTCTGTCTTTTCCGGTTAAAATCGGAGGCACGACTATTATTTTTTCACCAAAGACCAAACGAAGACTATACCTGAATCCTGATTTATTTTATAATGAGTTGTATTACCTTCTAAGAATTTTTTATTGAAATGTGTAAGAATAAGTTCGAAGGTTCAACTAACTAGCGTTAAGGTGGACTTCCGACCAGCGCGGCTCTATCGCTACGGCCGCAGCGTCTAAGCCGCTGCGTCATTGTCGCAGCGGCTTAGACGCAGATTGGCTTCCGAGCAGCGCGACTCCGGCGTCAGTCACAGTAATTATTAGTCCATACCTGACGATTGTGCGGTACAGTAGGAATGAACTGATCAATTAAAAAAATATTATTAGAAGAAGAAGAGGATGATGATATTTTGCTTCGTTACTACTATAGTATGGAGCGAAGCCCAGCAGACCCAATTTACAAAATTGCATGTTGAGACACTAAATTTATTAGTGCCTCGTCTTGCTCATCCGTAAATATGTTACTAACTTCCATTTTTTAGATATTCTCTCGAAAATAACTAGATAATAACCTAAAAACAACGTGCTTTCGCAGCCTGCCACGCGACAGTGCTTGCGCGAGCATTGCACGGCCGCTACAGCCGCGCGTCACTGACGCGGCGACACTGTCGCTGCGACAGTGGCGCTCCGCTCGAACGTTCCATCATACATTTCCGTACTGTATAATACTATCGCTCTGTCGCCGCGTTACTGTCGCTGTGTTAGTGACGCCGGAGCCGCGGTGGTCGGAAGTCCACCTTTAGGTGGTAAGTATTACGTATTCTGTGACTGAACCCCAAAATCTAAATGAAAAGATTTATTTTTAGATGTATATTGCTATTTGCTACTACTAATAAACCTACTACTGAATTTTGAAAAAAAATTATAAGTGGATTCCTCTCCTCCTTCGTTCCGTTAAAATTAAACTATAAACAATAACAACAAAAATTATGCTGATTAGCTTGAACCTATGCTTTATTAGTATCTGGGTAAAAGAGGTATTTCATTACAGGACATAATTGATCCGCCTTCAACATCTGATCCGTATCGGTTCGGTAGTTTTTGCGTGATCAAGTTACAAAACAGATACAAACTCATATCAACTTTGATATTGTAATGTGTTTATAGATTGTCGCAATTAATATTTACTCTAAACATTTGTAATAGTTAGCGATAATTGCATTGAAAACAAATGATAACCTATTTTTTTATCTTGTCGGTTTCAAGTCCATTTTTGCTTTGTCTCTCATCCTTCTTTGCAATTAAGTAATTAGAATTAATTATTAATCTGCTAGCTTTGCGCCTGCGGTTTTGATTGCATACAGTTTGTGATTTACGATTGCAATTAGCTCGCTACGAATTCCCATATCATATTTCACCGCCTAGGCCCTAGAAAATTAATTTTTCGCGAGAGTAATCCTTTATTGTAAATTTAGGTAATTATAAAGTTTTGGTCTACCTATATTTTACAATCATCAATACATATAATAAAATTCTAGAAAAGTGGTGTCTGTACAATGAAAATATGTAAAAAAAAATTAGCAGGGGTTATTACTAAATCGATCCCAAACCCAAAACTGTTGTTAAAAAAATTTTTGTCTGTTTGTCTGTTTGTCTGTTTGTCGGTTTGTCTGTTTGTCTGTATGTTTGAACACGCTAATCTCAGAAACGGCTTATCCGATTTAGATGCGGTTTTCACTAATATATTGTGGTAAGCTTCATTTAACATTTAGTGTTTATTTCATGTCAATCGGTTCATAAATAAAAAAGTTATGAGCATTTAAGTAATCACAGCGAACATTTGCTTAGGCATTCTATACATGAATTACTTTATTACGTAAATTATACGCTAAAGTTATTCCTTGACATGTCCAGATGATCATATAGAAAGTCCCCAAGCGTGGGGGGGGGTGGTTATGCTGAGGGGGTAGTAGGGGGGTCAAAGGACCTTTATTTAGATTTTTGCTCATAAGTCTAAAATTTTCTATATAAAAGGTCTTTGAAATTATGTCGTAGGTATTATTTTTAACCCCCGACGCAAAAAGAGGGGTGTTATGTCCGCTATGTGTGTATTGCGTGTCTGTCTGTGCCACCGTAGCTCGCTAACGGGTAATACCAATTAGATGCGTTTTTTTGTTACATTAGTTGTTTATTATATTATATAGGGGTAAGTGGGAATGAAAAAAACGAATGTTAGTTGTTAATGTAGGTTGTTAATGTAGGTTATACCCAAGTGATATATCAAATGAAAATAGACGACATGTCAGAAACAATTAGTCAAATTTTATTAAAATCGGTTCCTCCATTTATTTGATATAGGGGTAAAAGTGGGAATAAATAAATGAATTTTATCAAATATACTCAAGTGACGTATCTAATGAAAGACATGACGTGTAAAGTACAATAAGACATATTTTATCAAAATTGGCTCATCCATTTATTGGATAAAAGTGGCAATAAAAGTTGTCAAATATACCTAAGTGGCATATCAAATGAAAGGGCATGACCTGACGTGAGAAGTATAATAAGGCATAGGTATTTAATCAAAATCGGTTCATCCATTTATTATATAGAGGGGTAAAAGTGGGAATGAAAAAAACGAATGTTGTCTGTTATACCCAAGTGATATATCGAATGAAAAAAGATGACCTGTCAGAAACAATTAAGTAGTCCAATGTTATCAAAATCGGTTCATCCATTTATTTGATATAGGGGTAAAAGTGGGAATAAATAAATAAATTTTATCAAATATACTCAAGTGACTTATCTAATGAAAGACATGACGTGTAAAGTACAATAAGACATATTTTATCAAAATTGGTTCATCCATTTATTGGATATAGGTATAAAAGTGGGAATAAAAGTTGTCAAATAATATACCCAAGTGGCATATCAAATGAAAGGGCATGACCTGGCGTGAGAAGTATGATGAGGCATATTTAATCAAAATCGGATCATCCATTTATTGATTTATAGCGGTAAAAGTGGGAATGAATAATCGAATGTGGTCAAATAATATAATCAAGCGGCATATCAAATGACGTGTGAATTACAATTAGTCATGTTTTATCAAAATTGGTTAATCTGTTTATTACATATAGGGCACCTTAGGGGTGATAGTGGGGATAAATAATCCAAATGGAGTAGGTACCAAACGAAAGGATATGACATGTACATAATATATAGGTATGATTAGACATGGTTTCGATCAAAATCGGTTCTGCCATTTACTAGGGGTGAAAGGGAAAAGTTGAACGTCTGTGAAAGTAGAAGGAATATGGGAGCGGGAGAATAACCACATCCTGGAAATTTTGAACTCTTCTGTACCTAAGTTTTATACCTAGCTCAGTTTAGTAATAAATTTTACTAACAGTTCTTTTGTGTTATTATTTATTTTATTTCTTAACTTTATAATAATGTGTAAGTACTTATAATTTAGTTGTATATGATAGTACGTGTTTCAAGACGTGTTTACTCAATAATTGTGTGTTAAGTAGTAACTACTATACAGTCACTATTCCACGCGGACGAAGTCGCGGGCACAGCTAGTGAGTAAATAAGTAGTTATTTAGTTTAATAATGAAGTAGGTAATATTATATCTGTTTTTAAAATATTTTAATTTCGTCTTTTACCTACTTTATTTTTTATACCTACAGAAACTTTTTAATTTGACATGTACATTTCACAATTAGGCTTATAGAAGTTCTTAATTTTAACTAGTTATGCTATTACTAATCGTAAAAGTTACAACAGCCTGCAGTGGTACATGATTTAATCTCTCCATTAGATCTTTGAAGGACTTTATTTTAACACCAAGATTTCAAGGTATTCAACTCATGTTTTGATTATTTGCTCATTTTTTTTCATAATTAATTGCTAAAATGGCGGCATGTCACTGACCTCGGACCTTGAGTGAGAGGTCCCTTTCCTAAACGATTAATTTATGGTTCGCTAAATGATGAGCGACATGAGGTTATTAATTAAATTGGTACAATACATTTACCTAATATCATTATTAACCGAATTTTTTATCTGTATTTTTATCTTATGGATAATGTAGATCCACCAGTTTATCGATATTTAGTGATGCTCCGACATCGATAACTATATGTCTCTTTTTATTGCCTTATATTTTTGTTTATTTGATCAAGCTCATGGATCTTAGAAAAATAGGAATGGGAAAAATCTGATAGGTATATTATTTTGTAGAAACCATTATAATACTGTAAGGGGATAGGGATGAGCCAGAAATGAGTTCTTTGAAACGAATACGAGAATTTGAAACGAATAAATCAATATACGAATAATAGTTCATAAATAAATTGGATATAGGTATCATAATATTAGAAAATTGAAAAAAGACAGAAGACTCCTAAATTATAAATAACCAACAGGCTCTTTGGATAGGCAACGAGGTCAAAGCCTTTGGGAAATATCAATATAACTATTCCATAAGGTTTGTGTACGTGGTAGGAAGTGACTCAATTTAATCGTATGCCATCAATATATCATGTATTGATGAATTTATTATTTCACTAGCTGTGCCCGCGACTTCGTCCGCGTGGAATAGTGACTGTATAGTAGTTACTACTTAACACACAATTATTGAGTAAACACGTCTTGAAACACGTACTATCATATACAACTAAATTATAAGTACTTACACATTATTATAAAGTTAAGAAATAAAATAAATAATAACACAAAAGAACTGTTAGTAAAATTTATTACTAAACTGAGCTAGGTATAAAACTTAGGTACAGAAGAGTTCAAAATTTCCAGGATGTGGTTATTCTCCCGCTCCCATATTCCTTCTACTTTCACAGACGTTCAACTTTTCCCTTTCACCCCTAGTAAATGGCAGAACCGATTTTGATCGAAACCATGTCTAATCATACCTATATATTATGTACATGTCATATCCTTTCGTTTGGTACCTACTCCATTTGGATTATTTATCCCCACTATCACCCCTAAGGTGCCCTATATGTAATAAACAGATTAACCAATTTTGATAAAACATGACTAATTGTAATTCACACGTCATTTGATATGCCGCTTGATTATATTATTTGACCACATTCGATTATTCATTCCCACTTTTACCGCTATAAATCAATAAATGGATGATCCGATTTTGATTAAATATGCCTCATCATACTTCTCACGCCAGGTCATGCCCTTTCATTTGATATGCCACTTGGGTATATTATTTGACAACTTTTATTCCCACTTTTATACCTATATCCAATAAATGGATGAACCAATTTTGATAAAATATGTCTTATTGTACTTTACACGTCATGTCTTTCATTAGATAAGTCACTTGAGTATATTTGATAAAATTTATTTATTTATTCCCACTTTTACCCCTATATCAAATAAATGGATGAACCGATTTTGATAACATTGGACTACTTAATTGTTTCTGACAGGTCATCTTTTTTCATTCGATATATCACTTGGGTATAACAGACAACATTCGTTTTTTTCATTCCCACTTTTACCCCTCTATATAATAAATGGATGAACCGATTTTGATTAAATACCTATGCCTTATTATACTTCTCACGTCAGGTCATGCCCTTTCATTTGATATGCCACTTAGGTATATTTGACAACTTTTATTGCCACTTTTATCCAATAAATGGATGAGCCAATTTTGATAAAATATGTCTTATTGTACTTTACACGTCATGTCTTTCATTAGATACGTCACTTGAGTATATTTGATAAAATTCATTTATTTATTCCCACTTTTACCCCTATATCAAATAAATGGAGGAACCGATTTTAATAAAATTTGACTAATTGTTTCTGACATGTCGTCTATTTTCATTTGATATATCACTTGGGTATAACCTACATTAACAACCTACATTAACAACTAACATTCGTTTTTTTCATTCCCACTTACCCCTATATAATATAATAAACAACTAATGTAACAAAAAAACGCATCTAATTGGTATTACCCGTTAGCGAGCTACGGTGGCACAGACAGACACGCAATACACACATAGCGGACATAACACCCCTCTTTTTGCGTCGGGGGTTAAAAATAATACCTACGACATAATTTCAAAGACCTTTTATATAGAAAATTTTAGACTTATGAGCAAAAATCTAAATAAAGGTCCTTTGACCCCCCTACTACCCCCTCAGCATAACCACCCCCCCCCACGCTTGGGGACTTTCTATATGATCATCTGGACATGTCAAGGAATAACTTTAGCGTATAATTTACGTAATAAAGTAATTCATGTATAGAATGCCTTAGCAAATGTTCGCTGTGATTACTTAAATGCTCATAACTTTTTTATTTATGAACCGATTGACATGAAATAAACACTAAATGTTAAATGAAGCTTACCACAATATATTAGTGAAAACCGCATCTAAATCGGATAAGCCGTTTCTGAGATTAGCGTGTTCAAACATACAGACAAACAGACAAACCGACAAACAGACAAACAGACAAACAGACAAAAATTTTTTTAACAACAGTTTTGGGTTTGGGATCGATTTAGTAATAACCCCTGCTAATTTTTTTTTACATATTTTCATTGTACAGACACCACTTTTCTAGAATTTTATTATATGTATTGATTGATGATGATGATTACTAAGAAATTGTGTTGTGTTTGTAGTGTAGATGAACCTAACGTTGATATCTTAATCTTAATACTATTATAAAGGCGAAAGTTTGTATGGATGTATGGATGTATGGATGTATGGATGTTTGTTACTCTTTCACGTAAAAACTACTGAACCGATTACAATGAAATTTAGCACACATGTAGAGGGTAACTTGGATTAACACATAGGATAGGTTTTATCTCGGAAATCCCACGGGAACGGGAACTATGCGGGTTTTCCTTTGAAAACGCGGGCGAAGCCGCGGGCGGAAATCTAGTGTTATATATAATATTTTTATTAGTGTGAACATAGCTTGTCAGAATTAAAGTATCAAAACATTATCTTTATAGGTACCTACAGTAAATTACAAACCTAATAGGTACATATAATGATTCATATAGATACCTAATCATTTTATGGCAAACGTTTTTTGTACAATCTCAGTTCATGTAAGTATTGTTTTTATAAGTGTGAAAAAACTTAAACATACACTATGTTAATAATTTTTACTTTCGTCGTTCTTGAGAATGTCGGTTAATAATAATAATTGGAATATATCCAATTACACAATTATTACACAAGTAGGTACATATAAAATTATCGACTACGAACATTGAAAACCGGACGCTAAATTCAATAGCTTGTTTTGTAAACTTTTTTATTAGTGATTTTTTGCCTTTTTTAAGGTCTTTCTCGCTTCTGAGAAGATTGAAAAAGTCTGTTACTATGGGCACAGATAATACGACTATCTATCGTATAGGTATCGAAAACGGATAATTAATCAGATAGAAATAAGAATAAATGGTAAAGCATAAAAGTATTAATTATAGGAAATAAGTTCAATAAATTTTGATAAGATTTAATATGTATCTATTTAGATAACCTATAAAAATAATTTCATATTTACGTAAGAATTACGTAACATGGATTATTTTAATGCATCTATCCATTTTTTGACAAATAATTTTAGCTTTTGAGAGAATTTGAAGAAGAAATGATGCTATAATCTGCACATTATCTGTATACGTATGTCTATTTATCCCTTAACCACAGACTAATAATAATATACCTACTAAGTACCCATAACTACGTAACGGATTTGCAAATCCATTTCACCAGTAGTATACGTATTACGTACCTACCTATAACATGTAAATACCTACTAACTACAGTTCTTCCTAATCAACATACTAGAAAAGCTAAAAAAAAATCAACTTCAAGTCACCAAAAATTCAATCGCATAGCTGAACCTAATGGTAATGGGTGATTGCCAATCTCCTGCCTTTACAGGAATTTCCAATTTACTGTTCTAGTGATCTATTAAAAAATCGCTAGCGTTCAACTCAGTGGTGAATTCCGTATGATTCATTGTTAATAATATTTATCATGCTTAGATAAACATATGTACATAGAAGCACAAAGATCTCAGTGCGTTTAGTGCAACTGTACTGCAAATCAATGACATTAATAATTATGTTAAGGCCATAGTTATTGTTTCATTTTTCTTGTTCATATTTACTGTAATTGACAATTGTGTAGTCATTATTGGAGAGTATCAGATTTCAGGGCTGATAGCTGAAGGATATGAGAGATATATATTATATAGGCAGAATAACTGTGCTATACGCGAAGGATTTCAGGGTATAATGTGTAAAATACGAAGAACAGTGACTAATTTATTGCCTCAATATTATGAAAAGATTATTATAATCTTTCATTTATCTATGTGGCTCGTGTTTCAGAAAAACAAGAGAGCGAGGCGTTTATATATATAATAACCGTTTATAAATATATATACCTAATACCGTAAGGCGTAAACAATAGAAAATGTTGGAAATACATATCTAGAAATGATATGTATTTCCTTTTCAATATTTTACGGGAACATAATAGGTATGTTTTTGATACAACACCACCACAGATCACAGAATAGATCTCTATGAACACCACCAATTCTCCGAATTTCAAAGATGAACGAATTCTTTCTTCGCCCTCTACACGAATATAACATGAAGCATCAAATCAATGTTTTTATTTATTTTAATAATTGTTTGAACCAGTGTAAAAAAAAAGCTTTTAGATACCTAGATTTAAAGATCGTTTACACGGTTTGCCAAACATTAGTCATAAGTTATATTACTCAAGTGAAGTTCTGTATTCTCGCTTTCCATCTCCATAGAGACTGAATATCTAAAGACACATCAAACAGGCTAAACATATTAAATTAATTTTATGCTAATAAGTCGCGTGCTTGTTCCAATGATAACCCAGCCTTGTAAGGTTAGGCACGTACTTGAATACAAATTTATTTTCAAGTTCAATGCCAAATATTATAGAAGAAATTTTAAGGATATTTTTATGGTAGTACATATTTTTAAATCGACATAATACAGGTGCTCTACATTCAAAAGTGAGAATGCAAGAAAAGTGAAGTCATCCATGTTGTGGGGTACGGGGCAGATGCATTTTACATCTGTTTCATTGATTAATTTTATAGGGAAAAGGAACAACTGCTAGATTGAGAATTATAAAACCATGGACATATCTGATGTTACACCCCTGTACCTAAGAGGAAATTAATCAAAGCAATAAATAGATATTAAACAATGCTCTGTAAAGAATAAGGTATCCTATTTTACTGCTAAATAAATAAGATCTATAATTACTTAGTAGATGTTTTTTGAAACTGAAATCCCCGCAACCAAAATTCGACCTTCTTATTTCAAGGACCCGTATGTACAATCGACCAATCTGCATATCAGGAAATTTTAGATGCATCATCATGGAACGTGGAAAAACAGGTTAATAAGAGATGACCCACTGTGTGCTAATATATCGATTGGTTGCTTTAATTTGTAACATTGTATTTCTCTCCATGATACAAACGATCTGCTATAGAAACAGGCTGATCAATAATCTGCTGTATAGCAGTAATGACGCATTTTTGAACAAAGGAAGACCTTTGAACTGAACACGTGCGCAAAGATCCTGAGCTTGTTTCTCTACTTAGGTAGCTATCCGCAGTTTGCAAATATGCATAAGGTAGGATTTCTTGGGAAAATCGAGAATCTAACTTGAATTGAGTAAAGCTGTAGGTGTTTGTTTTTGTTGGATGTAGAAAAGAAAGATGGTAAAGATGAAAGATCCTTTGAAATCGGGCAGTATCCTAATTTCAGTCATCGATGATGATTAGAGAATAATAATTGATCATAATCTGGTCTTCACATTTGGTTCCAGGTAGGTAATATCTAGGGATCCATCAGGCATTGCTAAAAAATAATCAGAAGGTTTTCCGTTGATAAATAACAGACAAACCAATAGCACAGCCAATAGACTATGTATCTATTTCTATTAAACAAACCAACAAACCAATGCCTGGGAAAAGGGCTAGAGTTAAGACTATAAGTCTGCTGCCCTTTTCGCACACACGCGTTTCAAAGTGCCATTAATAATGAATGTGGACTTTCAACTCTTATCTACTCCTTTTTCTCTCAAATGTGTCATCATGACCTACTTACAACAAATGCCACTGTACCGTTATAAAACCAAATTTGTTTAGATCAACTTTCATTATCTCCAAATTTATTGACCGTAAAATCTGCGGTTAGCAAATTGATTGTGTAATCACAAATTAAATATATTTGATTCGGCGTCTTCGGCGGAATTATTGTTGGTCGCTCTTATTGGTCAATTTATAGCTGTCAGTGGTGATCCTCATTGTTAAAATATATACGAGGATGAATTTTGTATTATTTATTTATGAAGTTTTCATGATGGATAAAAAAAATAAAAAGATTTTTGCAACAATTAACAATCACAAAAAATTTATGCCAACGTATGTTTTCCTGCTTTCATCGTCTCTGATTCTCCAAGATATTCTTAATTAAATCACATTAGATTGATAAATAAGAACACATTAATCTACTAATTTTACAGAATTATAATTTGCTACAAAAAAAATTAATTGTCAAAAGAATTTCTGTACTTAATGATCCTAACTGATTGAACTGTGTCCCCGTTCAATTGTGACAATAATTGTTCTTCGTTGTTACAAGTCAGATGGCTACAATCATCCCAATTGGTTTGTTACTAAATAAGGCATCTTCTCCTTGGTACCGCTGCATCGTGCATCTATTCTACTAATCTATACTAATATTATAAAACTGAAGAGTTTGTTGCTTTGTTTGCTTGAAAGCGCTAATCTCAGGAACTACTGGCCGATTTGAAAAATTCTTTCGGTGTTAGATAGCCCATTTATCGAGGAAGGCTGCTGAATATCATAACGCTAAGACCAACAGGAGCGGAGCCACTGAAGCACAGATAGTAAAAATATTAAATCAAAAGATTTTGACTTTGCAGTGATATTGTAATAAAGTTAAATAAGTTTACTAAGTATGTATATTGTATATCCTTTCTAGTTCTTGTATCTGAGAATTTAAGGAATTATACGTAGATAAGACAAAATTACAATAACGTGGTATTACATAAACGTAACTATTGAGCCTTACATTATGCAAATTATGCTTTCCATTTCTTTTTAAAATAAAACTGGTCCAAATAACTATTATGTTCAGTGTAAATTGTTAAAAACATTTAAAACAAATAGAGTTGGTCCCCCATTTATCACTACATAGTATAAAACAAAGTCGCTATCTCTATCCCTATGTCCCTATGTATGCTTATATCGTTAAAACTACGCACCCAATTTTGATGCGGTTTTTTAATAGATAGAGTGATACAAGATGAAGGTTTTAGTGTATAATTTAAAAGGTTTTAGACAAAGCGGGCGAAACCGCGGGCGGAAATCTAGTAATATATCATTTGGACGTCAATTTAATTAAACTTATGCTTTTAATATTTCAGTGGCACTAAGAAATCATAAACTTAAGTATTCCAACTACAATTTCGGGTCAATGAATATGTATAATCTTTTCAGACTCATAATCTTAAACTTCTGCAAAACTTAAGTTTAATGAGTAAATACTTCTTGAGCATATTTATTTGAAATTAATTTTCAACTACATATTACTGAATCTATTCCATTAATTTTCTTTGAACCTACTTAAGTTATTCTTTTCTTTTTTAATACCTACTTGTGTTTTATTTATTTAGCGCTAAATTATTACGATAATAAATAACCTAGTGTTATGCTTTGGGAAAATGAAGATATATATTGGTAATGTGTAGATAATCTGAAAAATCTATTTAATTTTCCACGCACGGTCGTATTTTTGTGTATTTAAGTATTCTGTGGCACGGTCTCGAACCGCCGACTTTTATTGTAGTCCAAAAACCTAAATTTGCTCTGTGAGGGAGATATTTCTTAATAACAACAATACTATAAATATATAACAGATTACAAATATAGTAAATATACATACAATAGCGTGCACTCAAAAAGTACTAAACGGAACAATACATATTAAATCGCGTGTCGTCTATCAATGTGCTTGAACTTTGGATCAAACCGGTTGGCGGTATGCATATTATTCATGCTGTTACTAGCCGACAAAGATTTGCGAATTTTGTTCATATGTTATTGAGATTGATATGAAGTCCCTAATTTTGTCGTATGGGACTGATGCATTTATATATCTGTTTCAGTAGTATCATATTGAAAAATATATCTAACGCTTTTGCGTCGACATAAATAGATTCCAATAGTACCTATTTCAAAAAGTAATAACTGCTCTAGGTACCTACATTGGAAGCATGATGCGGATAAATATGACCTCAAATTGTATATTGTAGGTATGTAGGTAATGTAATGAAAAATCAAATGACTGTGAATAGGTAGTAGTATATCGCAGACCGCAGTCGCACAATATTTATCCGGAACTAATCATAAATTTTTATCTAAATAAAACAAACAAAACATAGCGAAGCTACGCATATAACATAGTATAAAAACTACAACGTTGGTAATGTTAAGATAATGATCATGAAAAAACTAATCATAAATCTCACAGAGCCTCTCGCACTCCATTAAAATCGCTGCACTTTATTTAACTTTTTTACTTTAGTATTGTTTGTTTTTCTTTTCAATTGAGTATAGTGAAATCTCATGTCGTATTTTGGGGCAAAAGAAAATGTAGGTTCAATCTACAGAATGAACTACATCCTACGCCTATAGCCAGCTACTGAAAATTATAGTATAAGCACAGGTATAAGTAATAAGATGTATCCTATAGTCCTATGCCCTATTATCCCAACAAAATCTTCTTGAAAATATCAAGTTAATTCGAACAAAGAATTACATCATTCCTAATTCCGCGAATCCCAAATAAAGAGAGAAATATTGAAAAATTGACGGCGTTTCGTCTCGCGAAGACAAAAGAAGCCACACATGTAACAATCGAGGGAAACACAATAGAGCCCTCACTGACTGTGTACTCTTTAAATTGTCAGACAATGATGAGTGGTTACTATGACAAAAATTATACTTACATGAGATACTATATGACAATTTTTATGTAATTAATAGCTTCGTTTCGCATATTAGGTATTCGCATTGTTTTTGATTTAACACGAGAATCATAAATTTGATTTAGAGCAGGTACATTGAATACTATCATTAATTTCTGTTAATTATAGAGGTAAAGTCATGCTCACTGTTTAGAGACGAAATTATTGGTGAATAAATCGTCGAGTATATACCTACCTATATAATAATAGATGGCAGGTATAAGTAGTTAGTCCTTTAATTAATTTCATGGCCTGCATAAAACTTCATAAAAACAACAGGTTTTTTAACCTTTGTTTGTTTTGTTACTAGGTATTTTTTGACGAAAAAGTTACGTCCGTTGGGCTTATTCAGAAAACTACAAACAAAAAGTCAAAAGCGAATGGCAATATGATGACAAAGATTTCCAAGAATACCGCGAAATGGAAAAAAATACAAATAAGATGCAAATAAGTTTTTTTTTATTTTATCTACATGCGTAAATTACTCTTTATAAATTATTCAAGATTAAATATTTCACGAACAAACTGAAGTATCTAATAATTTTAATAATATGTAGGTACAAAAAATAGCTT
This sequence comes from Colias eurytheme, assembly GCF_061535395.1. Taxonomy (NCBI): domain Eukaryota; kingdom Metazoa; phylum Arthropoda; class Insecta; order Lepidoptera; family Pieridae; genus Colias; species Colias eurytheme. Next base: position 899,098 of record NC_142983.1, read on the forward strand.
TAAAAATAAAACTCATTAGTAAATTAATATTATCGTATTGTACTCAATGTACTCGGCTTTTCCGTGAGAATTTTTTCTTTTTACATAAAATTTAAATAAAACCATAATAAAACAGATCTTATGTAACTAGGTTCTAATTCTTTACTGATATCGAATAATTCGCTCTCAATTAAAATGTCTGACAAAGGAATATTAATCATTGCTTTTGCAACTATAAAAGAGTGCTATCATTCAATAAACAGAGATTATGTTCATAACAAATATTTTGTTACAAACACAGCACGTCCGCGTCGTCAACAAGAATGACGCACAAATAAATGTAAGGCTTCAGGGTTCAGGCCAATAAATTAAAAACAGTACGCGTAATTGTTAAATAACAATATGAAAAAATGTCAGTGAAACTATTTTTTTTGCAAGCCACTCATTAATTTTATGAAAAATTCTGCAATATAGAGTCGACAACCAGACAACACTATAAATTATTACTCGTCTATAATATGTACTTAATTTTTATGATTTACATCATACAAATTAAAATATATGTTTGAAAATATTATTAAAAATGTAGTTCTTTCGAAGGCGAACAAGTCGTAGCGTACTATTTAAATATAGTGCTATTATGTATTATTTTTCTCATTTTAAACGTGGCTCTATAGATCGGACCACAGGATCGGACTAATTTATTCAAATTTAATTCGGTCTAAGCTGTGGGTCTAAGTATTTAAAATATTAATGTCCTCATTTAAAACTTACCTATTAAAAAAAGTAAAGGTTTAAACATGGGGCTTAAAAAAAACTCAGTGTCAATCATTGAATTTAAAAAAGTTAATTTTAGTTTATTCTCCGAAAGCATAACCTAATTTCAAATATCGAAGCGGTTCATTCTAAAGTTACTCAACTGGCGGTTGACGATTGGTTCGTAACTCGAACTGTATCAAAGCACGACCCGAGTACGCTTGCACTGAATGTACTGAAATCGACCCGGTGCTGGCGTACTTAAAATGGCGTGTGGTACAACTTACAAGTTACAAATTGTTGCGTTGTATTCTACTTTACTATTTTCTCTTTGAAAAAAAAGCGTTGTTTTTTATTCTATAATCCATAATATTTTAATAAATAATTGTCAAAGTAAGTAACTATGTCTGTTGATTTGACTTTCACCACAGAACCGATTTAAATGAAATTTTATACAAATATAGTTTCAAATCTGAGAAAGGACTTACGATACATTTACGATAAGTTTTAACGCGGAAACTTATGGAAATTGGAATTACCCTTACTAGGCAGCCGCGGGTGACGTCCGTGCGGAAAGATTATTAGAATAGAAGAATATTCATTTTCATTTTTATGTTTAACTAACGCTTAAATTATGTGAAAACAGCTCACAAAATTTAAAATACTACCTTCATAACTCAGAAATTTCTTATTTACTTACAGTGTTCTTGAAAGTACAAAATATTTAATTTCACCATATAAATGGACAAAGCTATTTATTAATGAAAGGTAGTAAATTCGATATTATTTTATAGAGTTATGCAGATATTATTTAGTGAACAGACTTGTCTATTTTTAAGTTTGTATGAAAAAAAGTGGAAAATAATATTGTTATATTTTTTAGTTTTTACAATACATCATAAAATAAGTATACTTAAATCATGGACGTATAAAAAAAGACGGACGCCGTTTTACGAACAAACAACGTGAAGCTACCGTAGTAAGCTAGCGATCGTGTAAAGACAATGAACACGCACACACTCTCACCATAGTAAGCTAGTCGGCCGCCATTACGTCGTGAACTACCGACTGATTAACTGCGTCACTGTTTCACAAAAAATATTTAAAATGCCGTCTTGCGTGGTTAAATGGTGTCGCAACAGTACAATTTTAAATAACAAAACACAAGGGATTCATTCCACAGGGAAGCAAGTTATTTCTTTTATGTTTTAATGACAAAATTATTACGGCAAAATTTATAGAAAAAAATACAGCCGCCATTGTCATCAACACAGCTGTTGCTATAGCAACATGGCACACACACATGGATGTGTCTCCGCCATTATTAAGCTTCACTCCATGTATAAGCGATATACCGTCCGTCTTTTTTTATACGTCCATGACTTAAATGATAATTAAAACAAAAAAAAATGTTGTGTGGTTTTATGAAACCACGGTAAAAGTGGTATCGTACGATTTGACCGTCACGCGACATGCGCTACACAGACCAAAAAGTTAGAGACGATGTAATAAAAGTTTCACTTTAATAAAATATTACACATAAAAATAATCACAGATCGCATGATTTTCATAACTTATAAGAAACGATGGATGACTCAGTACATTGTGAGGGGACGTTGATTCAAGCACGCTACACATCCGGTAGTTGTCTTTTTATCATTAAAATCATTGTATGAAAAATATGAACAATAATACCAATTGGTTTTTAATTTAAACATTAAAATGATTTTTATATTTAGTAAATGAAGCATTGAATAAAGCGCGTCACACACGGTGAAGATACTATAATATTTTATCTTAAGATACTGTTATATTTTATATTACAGTATCTTAACGCTTCCGGTATCAGCGTTCGGACCATCATTTTTCTTTTTGTCATTGCGTACCACCCACCCCTGTAGAACCGCCATCCTGTTACAAATGACGCGAAATTTTGTGGGTCATTTGTAACAGGATGGCGGTTCTACAGGAGTCTTAGTACGCAATGACAAAAAGAAAAATGATGGTCCGAACGCTGATACCGGATGCGTTAAGATACTGTAATATAAAATATAACAGTATCTTAAGATAAAATCTTCACCGTGTGTGACGCGCTTTATGATATGCATACAGGAGGTATGTACATAACATTATAAAATTCATAGAACGATTTCTACGGACTAAGGATTACTTCACTTTTGAAATATTATAAAAATTAATAAAAACACCAAGCACAGAATAAAATAAAAAAATAATTTACTTGAAAATTGAAATAGAAAAACGGAAACAGACTCTAGGAAACTATTTTCCGGTTTGTGTTGCCATTACAATTAATCTCATCATAACAATTAAAATTGTTAATGATATTTTTATTTATTTGAAAGTGAATTAGTAAAAATGAAGATACTATTTTGACACAACATAAAAAGGAAAATCAATTTATTTCGTTAAGAAAATATATGTATGAAAATACAAGAAATTTCTGAACGATGTTATATAGTATTGTTATGTTGGTGGACCTGTGTTGTTGGTAGTACCGTGGCCAATGTTGCAATTTCATAAAAACTACATAGTTTTAGGCAAATTGAAATATTATTTTACGAGATATTAATATTAGTATAAATATTTTAATAGTAAATTATGTTTTAAGTTGCTGCAATAAAAATATTTTACCCAAAACATCCCTATCATTTCAATTTTTATACTTTCTAATTCATTTGAATCAACAATAAGAAATATTTTTTGGTGAAATATTATATTGACTATTGTAAAATTGTATAAAATTAAAAATATTATTTTATTCGTACATGTTATGCCTTTATTTAACGTGTTTTTAACATCATTAAAATTACCAGTTTTTATTTCTGGTAAATAAAATTTGGGTGTGGGGTAATGTTGGAATGAGTTCACTCTTGGCAACATTTTAAAAAGAAAGTGAAGTGAAAGAAATGAATTTACGAGAATAGGTCGCAAGTCGCATAGATTTTTGGTTGATTTCCTTTTCACTTTGCTTTAGTATTCTCAAAAAGATCTAATAAACTAACGTTAATTTGTGTTCCCGCTTCCTATTTGATTCAACGTATCAGACACAGTTCAGCCGAAAACAGGATAAGTACGAGAGTGGACAGCATCTTATTGATTTTCTTTCCATGCATATGCTTTCAACCAACGCGAACCGAACTCAATATCGCGGCCGATAATTGTATGATCTTGCTCGAACATTGTTAAATTCCGACTTAAGTTATCGAACTAGTGTATTTTCTCCGTTTTTGGTGTAAACAATTTACGTAAAGATGATGGCCAATGCGATGGACACGGTAAACTCCAATCAGCCCACTCAAAATGGTAGTAAGTTACAGCCATGCCATAATGAGTCTAAGACGAATCTGATAGTAAATTACTTACCACAGACCATGACTCAAGAGGAGATAAGATCGTTGTTTTCCAGTGTGGGTGAAGTTGAGAGCTGCAAGTTAATTAGAGACAAAGTGACCGTGTTCCCGGACCACATTCTCAACGGGCAGAGCTTAGGTTACGCTTTCGTCAATTACCATAAAGCAGAAGACGCCGAGAAAGCAGTGAATACCCTGAATGGTCTCCGCTTACAGAATAAGATTATCAAAGTATCTTACGCCCGTCCTAGCTCAGATGCCATTAAAGGCGCCAATTTATATGTGTCTGGTCTTCCGAAGCACATGACCCAGCAGGAATTAGAGAAATTGTTCAGTCCGTACGGTACTATTATCAGCTCGCGTATTCTTCACGAAAATGTGAACGTTGGACACCTCATGCAAGGAGGCATGGAGGATCAGGGTCTACAGGGACCCTCGAGAGGAGTGGCGTTCATCAGATATGACCAGAGATGTGAAGCAGAGGCGGCAATACGTGAGCTCAATGGAACTGTGCCCCCAGGGGGTACAGGGCCTATGACTGTGAAGTGTGCTAATAACCCTAGCAATCAGAATAAGGCTTTAGCTCCTTTGGCGGCGTACCTGGCTCCAGCATCAGCGCGTCGGTTCATCGGTCCTGCGGGTAAGGCTCTACTAGCTATTAACAAAGGTCTTCAAAGATATTCACCACTTGCAGATCCTCTTATACAAGGTAATGCGCTTGGTGGTTCCGGCTGGTGTATTTTCGTCTACAACATTGGCGCTGACACAGAAGAAAGCATTCTTTGGCAGCTGTTTGGCCCGTTTGGCGCAGTACAAAGCGTTAAGATCATCAGAGACCCAGCGACCAACAAATGCAAAGGTTACGGTTTTGTCACAATGACAAACTACGATGAGGCGGTTGTCGCCATCCAATCGCTGAATGGGTACTCGCTGAACGGTCAAGTATTGCAGGTCAGCTTCAAAACGAACAAGAGTAAATCTTAAGTGTTTTCAAAACCTAGTCAATAAATTGTAGCTAATGCAAAAATGTTGATCATAACTGTCATGGTTTGTCGTCAGATATTCAATTACTTTAGTATTTA